>NW_017219093.1:0-11567 GCF_001704415.2 Capra hircus | reverse complement strand
CTTTTCCTCTTCCCTTTCCTTTGGAGAGCGCCTCCTCCTCTTGAGATGCGATGGAATGCCGGGAATTCTTTCCCCGACCAAGCAGGGAAAGGATCCGTCCTCTCGAGTTATGAGCCGGAAACGGAGCTCCTCTGGACGTGGCCGGGACTCTCGCTTCCTCTTGAGTGGAAACGGGTATGTCGGGAACTTCTTGAGTGTGCAGCATGGCTGTGAAAGACTCTTTGGAAGTTCCAGAGGTCAAGTGTGATTAGCTCGAGACCCTCAGTGGAAACGGGCCTCATCTCGCCTGCAGGGGAGAGAGCCTCCTGGATTTACCGAGTTTGCGGCAGGTGTCTTGACTTACGACGGGGACTTCATGGACCCGCTCTGGTGACCTCAGGAAAGGCCAGTCCCCATGCGAGTTGCTAGAGGGCCTGTCGCTGTTCCTCTCCCATCGATGCCAGGCCCTAAGACCTTGTGTGGAGTCGGGGCCGGAACCTGAGGATTCCTCTCCAGGGCTGACATGCATCTTGGGGTACTTCTGGATTCTCCCCGGGGAGTCAGTCCTCGTCTCGAGTGGGGGCATGCACGTGCGCTTTCCTCCCAAGCTGTAGCAGCAGTGTCAAGCTTCCCTTCCCGTGTATCCTAGGATCGGTGGCTTTTCCTTCAAGGCTTTCCACGAGGCTTTCCCATGACGCTTTCCCACCACCAGGCTTTCCCACGAGGCTTTCCTACAGTGATGTCCCACGTGCCACCGTGGTGTCAGTTGATCCTCGGCTTGAAAGTCGAGGCAGTGCCGGGAAATCAGGCTTCCGTGGAATGGACTGAGACATCTGGAGGATGGTGGCACGACCCTGGAGTTCCTCTCGCCTTTCCTGTGGAGAGCGCCCCCTCTTGAGATGTGACGGGAACGCCGGGAATTCTTTCCCGACCACGCAGGGAAAGGATCCTCCTCTCGAGCTAGGAGCGGAAACGGGGCTCCTCTGGATGTGGCGGGACTCTCGTGCTTCCTCTCGAGTGAAACGGGTATGTCGGGACTTCTTGAGTTGCAGCAAGGTGTGAAGGACCCTTTGGAACTTCCAGAGGTTAGGTGTGATTAGCCTCGAGACATCTCAGCAGAAATGGCCTCATCTCGCCTGAAGGGAGAACCTCCTGGATTTTCTCGAGTTGCGGCAGGCGCTCTCGACTTACGACGGGGTCCTCAGGACCCGCTCTGGTGGCCTCAGGAAAGGCCATCCCCATGCGAGTTGCTCGAGGCCTTTCGGGATTCCTCTCCCATCGATGCCAGGCCTAAGACCTTGTTTGGATGTCGGTCCGAACCTGAGGATTCCTCTCTCAGTGCTGACATGGATCTTGGGCTACTTCTGGAGTCTCCCACAGGGAAGTCAGTCCTCGTCTCGGTGGGCGCAGTGCGTTTCCTCCCGAGCTGTAGCAGCAGTGTCACGTTCCCTTCGCGTGGATCAAGGATCTGTGGCTTCCTCGAGGCTTTCACACGAGCTTTGCCACGAGGCTTTCCCACGCAGGGCTGTCCCTCGTGCCACCCGTAGTGTGAGTCGATCCTCGGCTTGAAATTCGAGCAGTGCAGGGAAAACAGGTTTCCCTGGAATGGACTGAGACATCTGGGGGACTCTTGGAATGGTGGCAAGACCTTGGAGTTCCTCTCTGCTTTTCTGTGGAGAGCGCCTCCTCTTGAGATGCGACGGGAACGCCAAGGAATTCTTTCCCGAACCAGGCAGGGAAAGGATCCCTCCTCTCGAGCTAGTAGGCTAGGAAACGGGCTCCACTGGATTTGGGCGGGACTCTCGTGCTTCCTCTCGAGTGGAGACGGGTATGTCGAGGAACTTCTTGAGTTGCAGTAAGGGTGTGAAGGACCCTTTGGAAGTTCCAGAGGATAGGTTTGATTAGCTCTGAGACTCCTCAGCGGAAATGGGCCTCATCTCGCCTGGAGGGGAGAACCTCCTGGATTTTCTCGAGTTGTGGCAGGTGCTCTCGACTTCCGACGGGGACCTCAGGGACCCGCTCTGGTGGCCTCAGGAAAGGCCAGTCCCCATGCGAGAAGCGTGGGGGCCTCTCTGGGATTCCTCTCCCGTCGATGCCGGGGTCCTAAGACCTTGTTTGGAGTCGGTGCCGGAACCTGAGGATTCCTCTCCAGTGCTGACATGGAGCTTGGGGATTTCTGGAGTCTCCCCAGGGGAGAAAGTCCTCGTCTCGAGTGGGGGCATGCACGTGCGCTTTCCTCCCGAGCTGTAGCAGCTTGTCACGCTTCCCTTTGCGTGGATCAAGGGATCTGTGGCTTTCCTTCGAGGCTTTCCCATGAGGCTTTCCCACCAGGCTTTCCCACCAGGCTTTCCCACAGGGCTGTCCCACGTGCCACCGTGATGTGAGTCGATCCTCGGCTTGAAAGTCGAGGCAGTGCAGGGAAAACAGGTTTCCCTGGAATGGACTGAGAAATCTGGAAGGCTCTGGGAATGGTGGCACGACCCTGGAGTTCCTCTATCCTTTCCAGTGGAGAGCGCCTCCTCTTGAGATGCGACGGGAACCCCAGGAATTCTTTCCCCGACCATGCAGGGAAAGATCCCTTCTCTCGAGCTATGAGGCGGAAACGGGGCTCCTCTAGATGTGGGCGGGACTCTCGTGCTTCCTCTCGAGTGGAGACGGGTATGTCGGGGAACTTCTTGTGTTGCAGCAAGGATGTGAAGGTCGTTTTGGAAGTTCCAGAGTTTAGGTGTGATTAGCCTGGGGACGCCTCAGGGAAATGGGCCTCTTCTCGCCTGGAGGGGAGAACCTCCTGGAATTTCTCGAGTTGGTGCAGGTGCTCTCGACTTATGACCGGGATCTCAGGGACCCGCTCTGATATCCTCAAGAAAGGCCAGTCCCCATGCTAGTTACTCGGGCCTCTCGGGATTCCTCTCCCGTCGATGCCGGGGCCTAAGACCTTGTTTGGAGTCGGTGCCGGAACGTGAGGATTCATCTCCAGTGCTGACGTGGATCTTGGGTACTTCTGGAGTCTCCCCAGGGGAATCAGTCCTCGTCTCGAGTTGGGGCATGCACGTGCGCTTTCCTCCCGAGCTGTAGCAGCAGTGTCACACTTCCCTTCGGGTTGATCAAAGCAACTGGGGCTTTCCCTCGAGGCTTTCCCATGAGGCTTTCCCTCGAGGCTTTCCCACAGGGCTGTCCCACGTGCCACCGTGGTGTGAGTCGATCCTTGGCTTGAAAGTCGAGGCAGTGCAGGGAAAACAGGTTTCCCTGGAATGGACTGAGACATCTGGGGGACTCTGGGAATGGTGGCACGACCCTGGAGTTCCTCTCTCCTTTCCTGTGGAGAGCGCCTCCTCTTGAGATGCGACGGGAACGCCGGGAATTCTTTCCCGACCACACAGGGAAAGATCCTTCCTCTCGAGCTATGAGGCGGAAACGGGGCTCCTCTGGATGTGGGCGGGACTCTCGTGCTTCCTCTCGAGTGGAGACGGGTATGTCGGGGAACTTCTTGAGTTGCAGCAAGGATGTGAAGGACGTTTTGGAAGTTCCAGAGGTTAGGTGTGATTAGCCTGGGGACGCCACAGAGGAAACGGGCCTCATCTCGCCTGGAGGGGAGAACCTCCTGGATTTTCTCGAGTTGCGGCAGTTGCTCTCGACTTATGCCGGGGACCTCAGGGACCCGCTCTGATGTCCTCAGGAAAGGCCAGTCCCCATGCTAGTTGCTCGGGGCCTCTCGGATTCTTCTCCCGTCGATGCCGGGGCCTAAAACCTTGTTTGGAGTTGGTGACGGAATGTGAGAATTCTTCTCCAGTGCTGACGTGGATCTCGGGCTACTTCTGGAGTCTCCCCAGGGGAGTCAGTCCTCGTCTCGAGTGGGGGCATGCACGTGCGCTTTCCTCCCGAGCTGTAGCAGCAGTGTCTCGCTTCCCTTCGCTGTGAATCAAAGCAACTGTGGCATCCCTTGAGGCTTTCCCACGAGGCTTTCTCTCGAGGCTTTCCCACGAGGCTTTCCCACAGGGCTGTCCCACGTGCCACCGTGGTGTGAGTCCATCCTCGGCTTGAAAGTAGAGGCAGTGCAGGGAAAACAGGTTTCCCTGGAATGGACTGAGACATCTGGGGGACTCAAGGAATGGTGGTACGACCCTGGAGTTCCTCTCGCCTTTCCTGTGGAGATCGCCTCCTCTTGAGATGCGCCGGGAACACTGGTAACTCTTTCCCGATCACTGAGGGAAAGGATCCCTCCTCTCGAGCTAGGAGGCGGAAACGGGGCTCCTCTGAATTTGGGCGGGACTCTCGTGCTTCCTCTCGAATGGAGACGGGTATGTTGGGGATCTCCTTGAGTTGCAGCAAGGGTGTGAAGGACCCTTTGTAAGTTCCAGAGGTTAGGTGTGATTAGCCTTGAGACACCTCAGCGGAAATGTTCCTCATCTCGCCTGGAAGGGAGAACTTCCTGGATTTTCTCAAGTTGCAGCAGGTGCTACGGACTTAGGACGGGGAACTCAGGGACCCGCTCTGGTGGCCTCAGGAAAGGCCCAGTCCCCATGCGAGTTGCTCGGGCGCATCTCGGGAATCCTCTCCCATTGGTGCCGGGGCCTAAGACCTTGTGTGGAGTCGGTGCCTGAAACTGAGGATTCCTCTCCAGTGCTGACATGGATCTTGGAGTACTTCTGGAGTCTCCCCAGGGGAGTCAGTCTTTTGTCTCGAGTGGGGGCATGCACGTGCGCTTTCCTCCCGAGCTGCAGCAGCAGTGTCACGGTTCCCTTCGCGTGGATCAAGGGATCTGTGGCTTTCCCTAGAGGCTTTCCCAAAGGGCTGTCCCACGTGCCACCGTGGTGTGAGTAGATCCTCGTCCTGAAATTCGAGGCAGTGTAGGGAAACAGGTTTCCCTGGAATGGACTGAGATATCTGAGGGCACTCTGGGAATGGTGGCACGACCCTGGAGTTCCGCTCGCCTTTCCTGTGGAGAGCGCCTCCTCTTGAGATGCGACGGGAACGCCGGGAATTCTTTCCCGACCATGCAGTGAAAGGATCCCTCCTCTCGAGCTAGTAGGCGGAAACGGGGTTCCTCTAGATGTGGGCGGGACTCTCGTGCTTCCTCTCGAGTGGAGACGGGTATGTCGACGAACTTCTTTAGTTTTAGCAAGTGTGTGAAGGACCCTTTGGAAGTTCCAGAGGTTTGGTGTGATTAGCCTCGAGACGCCTCAGTTAAATGGGCCTCATCTCGCCTGGAAGGGAGAACGTCCTGGATTTTCTCTAGTTGCGGCAGGTGCTCTTGACTTTCGGCGGGGACATCAGGAACCCGCTGGTGGCCTCAGGAAAGGCAGGTGCCCATACGAGATGCTAGGGGGCATCTCGGGATTCCTCTCCCCTGATGCCGGGGCCTAAGACCTTGTGTGGAGTCGCTGCCGGAACCTGAGGATTCCTCTCCAGGGCTGACATGGATCTTGGGGTACTTATGGAGTCTCACCAGGGGAGTCAGTCCTCGTCTCGAGTGTGGGTATGCAAGTGCGCTTTCCTCCCGAGCTGTAGCAGCAGTGTCACGCTTCCCTTCGATTGGATCAAGGGATCTGTGGCTTTCCCTCGAGGCTTTCCAATGAGGTTTTCCCACCAGGCTTTCCCACCAGGCTTTCCCACAGGGCTGTCCCACGTGCCACCGTGATGTGAGTCGATCCTCGGCTTGAACGTTGAGGCAGTGCAGGGAAAACAGGTTTCCCTGGAATGGACTGAGACATCTGGAAGGCTCTGGGAATGGTGGCACGACCCTGGAGTTCCTCTCTCCTTTCCTGTGGAGAGCGCCTCCTCTTGAGATGCGACGGGAACCCCGGAAATTCTTTCCCGACCACGCAGGGAAAGATCCCTTCTCTCGAGCTATGAGGCAGGAAACGGGGCTCCTCTGGATGTGGGCGGGACTCTCGTGCTTCCACTCGAGTGGAGACGGGTATGTCGGGGAACTTCTTGAGTTGCAGCAAGGGTGTGAAGGACCCTTTGGAAGTTCCAGAGGTTAGGTGTGAGTAGCCTCGAGACACCTCAGCGGAAATGGGCCTCATCTCGCCTGGAGGGGAGAACCTCCTGGATTTTCTCGAGTTGCGGCAGGTGCTCTCCACTTACGATGGGGACCTCAGGGACCCACTTTGGTGGCCTTAGGAAAGGCCAGTCCCCATGCGAATTGCTCGGGGGCCTCTCGGGATTCCTCTCCCCGTCCATGCCGGGGCCTAAGACCTTGTGTGGAGTCGGTGCCGGAACCTGAGGATTCCTCTCCAGTGCTGACATGGAACTTGAGGTACTTCTGGAGTCTCCCCAGGGGAGTCAGTCCTCGTCTCGAGTGGGGCATGCACGTGCGCTTTCCTCCCGAGCTGTAGCAGCAGTGTCACGCTTCCCTTCGCTTGGATCAAGGGATCTGTGGCTTTCCCTCGAGGCTTTCCCATGAGGCTTTCCCACGAGGCTTTCCCACAGGGTTGTCCCACGTGCCACCATGGTGTGAGTCGATCCTCGGCTTGAAAGTCGAGGCAGTGCAGGGAAAACAGGTTTCCCTGTAATAGACTGAGACATCTGGGGGACTCTGGAATGTTGGCATGACCCTGGAGTTCCTCTCGGCTTTCCTGTGGAGAGCGCCTCCTCTTGAGATGCGACGGAACCGCCGGGAATTCTTTCCCGACGACGCAGGGAAAGGAACCCTCTTCTCGAGCTAGGAGGCGGAAACGGGGCTCCTCTGGATTAGGCGAGACTCTCGTGCTTCCTCTTGATGGGAGACGGGTATGTCGGGGAACTTCTTGAGTTGCAGCAAGGGTGTGAAGGACCCTTTGGAAGTTCCAGAGGTTAGGTGTGATTAGCCTGGGGAAGCCTCAGAGGAAATGGGCCTCATCTCCCCTGGAGGGGAGAACCTCCTGCAGTATCTCGAGTTGGCGCAGGTGTTCTGGCGTTACGACGGGGACCTCAGGGACCCGCTCTGGTGGCCTCAGGAAAGGCCAGTCCCCATGCGAGTTGCTCGAGGGCCTCTCGGGATTCCTCTCCCGTCGATGCCGGGGCCTACGACCTTGTGTGGAGTCGGTGCCGGAACCTGAGGATTCCTCTCCAGTGCTGACATGGATCTTGGGGTACTTCTGGAGTCTCCACAGGGGAGTCAGTCCTCGTCCCGAGTAAGGGCATGCACGTGAACTTTCCTCCCGAGCTGTAGCAGCAGTGTCACGCTCCTCGTCGCGTGGATCAAGGGATCTGTGGCTTTCCCTCGAGGGTTTCCGACGAGACTTTCCAGGAGGATTTCCCACAGGACTGTCCCACGTGCCACCGTCGTGTGAGTCAATCCTCGGCTTGAAAGTCGAGGCAGTGCAGGGAAAACAGGTTTCCCTGGAATGGCCTGAGACATCTGGGGGACTCTTGGAATGGTGGAACGACCCTGGAGTTCCTCACGCCTTTCCTGTGTAAAGCGTCCCCTTTTGAGATGCAACCGGGAACGCCGAGAATTCTTTTCCGACCACGCAGGGAAAGGATCCCTCCTCTCGAGCTATGAGGCGGAAACGGGGCTCCTCTGGATGTGGGCGGGACTCTCGTGCTTCCTCTCGAGTGGAGACGGGTATGTCGGGGATCTTCTTGTGTTGCAGCAAGGGTGTGAAGGTCGTTTTGGAAGTTCCAGAGTTTAGGTGTGATTAGCCTGGGGACGCCTCAGAGGAAATGGGCCTCATCTCGCCTGAAGAGGAGAACCTCCTGGAATTTCTCGAGTTGCGGCAGGTGCTCTCGACTTATGACGGGGATCTCAGGGACCCGCTCTGATATCCTCAAGAAAGGCCAGTCCCCATGCTAGTTACTCGGGGCCTCTCCGGATTCCTCTCCCGACGATGCCGGGGCCTAAGACCTTGTTTGGAGTCGGTGCCAGAACGTGAGGATTCCTCTCCAGTGCTGACGTGGATCTTGGGGTACTTCTGGAGTCTCCCCAGGGAGTCAGTCCTCGTCTCGAGTGGGGGCTTGCACGTGCGCTTTCCTCCCGAGCTGTAGCAGCAGTGTCACACTTCCCTTCGGTTTGATCAAAGCAACTGTGGCTTTCCCTCGAGGCTTTCCCACGAGGCTTTCCCTCGAGTCTTTCCCACAGGGCTGTCCCACGTGCCACCGTGGTGTGAGTCGATCCTCGGCTTGAAAGTCGAGGCAGTGCAGGGTAAACAGGTTTCCCTGGAATGCACTGAGACATCTGGGGGACTCTGGGAATGGTGGCACGACCCTGGAGTTCCTCTCTCCTTTCCTGTGGAGAGCGCCTCCTCTTGAGATGCGATGGGAACGCCAGGAATTCTTTCCCGACCACACAGGGAAAGATCCCTCCTCTCGAGCTATGAGGCGGAAACGGGGCTCCTCTGGATGTGGGCGGGACTCTCGTGCTTCCCTCTCGAGTGGAGACGGGTATGTCGGGGAACTTCTTGAGTTGTAGCAAGGGTGTGAAGGACCTTTGGAAGTTCCAGAGGTTAGGTTTAATTAGCCTGGGACGCCTCAGAGGAAATGGGCCTCATCTCCCCTGGAGGGGAGAACCTCCTGCATTTTCTTGAGTTGGTGCAGGTGCTCTCGACTTACGACGGGGTCCTCAGGGACCCGCTCTGGTGGCCTCAGGAAAGGCCAGTCCCCATGCGAGTTGCTCGGGGCCTCTCGGGATTTCTCTCCCGTCGATGCCGGGCCTAAGACTTGTGTGGAGTCGGTGCCGGAACCTGAGGATTCCTCTCCAGTGCTGACATAGATCTTGGGGTACTTCTGAGTCTCCCAGGGGAGTCAGTCCTCGTCTCGAGTGGGGCATGCAGGTGCGCTTCCTCCTGAGCTGTAGCAGCAGTGTCAGCTTCTCTTCGCATGGATCAAGGGATCTGTGGCTTTCCCTCAAGGATTTCCCAAAGGGCTGTCCCACGTGCCACCGTGGTGTGAGTGGATCCTCGTCCTGAATTCGAGGCAGTGTAGGGAAACAGGTTTCCCTGAATGGACTGAGACATCTGGGGGACTCTGGGAATTGTGGCACGACCCTGGAGTTCCGCTCGCCTTTCCTGTGGAGAGTGCCTCCTCTTGAGATGCGACGGAACGCGGGAATTCTTTCCCGACCAATCAGGCAAAGGATACCTCCTCTCGTGCTAGGAGGCGGAACGGGGTTCCTCTAGAATGTGGGCGGGACTCTCGTGCTTCCTCTCGAGTGAAGACGGGTATGTCGGCGACTTTCTTTAAGTTTTAGCAAGTGTGTGAAGGGCCCTTTGAAGTTCCAGAGGTTTGGTGTGATTAGCCTCGAGATGCCTCAGCGGAAAGGCCTCATCTCGCCTGGAAGGGAGAACTCCTGGATTTTCTCGAGTTGCGGCAGGTGCTCTCGACTTACACGGGACATCAGGATCCCGCTCTGGTGGCCTCAGGAAAGGCAGGTCCCCATACGAGTGCTCGGGGCCTCTCGGGATCCTCTCCCTCGATGCCGGGGCCTAAGTCCTTGTGTGGAGTCTGTGCCGGAACCTGAGGATTCCTCTCCAGTGCTGACATGGTCTTTGGGTACTTCTGGAGTCTCCCCAGGGGAGTCAGTCCTCGTCTCGAGTGGGGGCATGCACGTGCGCTTCCCGAGCTGTAGCAGCAGTGTCACACTTCCCTTGCGTGATCAAGGGATCTGTGGCTTTTCCTCGAGGCTTTCCCACGAGGCTTTCCCACAGGGCTGTCCCACGTGCCACCGTGGTGTGAGTGGATACTCGGCTTGAAAGTCGAGGCAGTGCAGGGAAAATAGGTTTCCCTGGAATGGACTGAGAAATCTGGGGCCTCAGGGAATGGTGTCACGACCCTGGAGTCCCCTCGTGTTTCTGTGGAGAGCGCCTCCTCTTGAGATGCGACCGGAAACCGGGAATTCTTTCCCGACAACGCAGGGAAAGGATCCACCTCTCGAGCTATGAGGCGGAAACGGGGCTTTCTGGATGTGGGAGGACTCTCGTGCTTCCTCTCGAGTGGAGACGGGTACGTCGGGAAACTTCTTGAGTTGGCAGCAAGGGTGTGAAGGACCCTTTGGAAAGTTCCAGAGGTTAGGTTGATTAGCCTCGAGACGCCTCGCGGAAATGGGCCTCATCTCGCCTGGAGGGGAGAACCTCCTGGATTTTCTCGAGTTGCCACAGGTGCTCTCGACTTAAGACGGGGACCTCAGGGACCCCGCTCTGGTGGCCTCAGGAAAGGCCAGTCCCCATGCGAGTTGCTCGGGGCTCTCGGATTCCTCTCCGTCGATGCCGGGGCCTAAGACCTTGTGTGGAGTCGGGTGCCGGAACCTGAGGATTCCTCTCCAGTGCTGACATGGATCTTGGGGTACTTCTGGAGTCTCCAGGGGAGTCAGTCCTCGTCTCGAGTGGGGGCATGCACGTGCACTTTCCTCCCGAGCTGTAGCAGCAGTGTCATGCTTCCCTTCGCGTGGATCAAGAAATCTGTGGCTTTCATCGACTTCCGACGAGGCTTTCCCAAGGGCTGTCCCACGTGCCACCGTGGTGTGAGTCGATCCTCGGCTTGAAAGTCGAGGCAGTGCAGGGAAAACTGGTTTCCCTGGAATGGACTGAGACATCTGGGGGACTCTGGAATGGTGGCTCGACCCTGGAGTTCCTCTCGCCTTTCCTGTGGAGAGCGCCTCCTCTTGAGATGCGACGGAAAACGCCGGAATTCTTTCCGGAACACGCAGGGAAAGGATCCCTCCTCTCGAGCTAGGAGGCGGAAACGGGGCTCCTCTGGATGTCGGGCGGGAGGCTCGTGCTTCTCTCGAGTGGAGACGGGTATGTCGGGGAACTTCTTGAGTTGCAGCAAGGGGTGAACCCTTTGGAAAGTTCCAGAGGTTAGGTGTGATTAGCCTCGAGAGCCTCATTGGAAATGGGCCTCATCTCGCCTGGAGGGGAGAACCTCTGGATTTTCTCGAGTTGCGGCAGTTGCTCTCGACTTAACGGGACCTCAGGGACCGCTCTGGTGGCCTCAGGAAAGGCCATTCCCATGCGAGTTGCTCGGGGCCTCTCGGGATTCCTCTCCCGTCGATGCCGGGGCTAAGACCTTGTGTGGAGTCGGTGCCGGAACCTGAGGATCCTCTCCAGTGCTGACATGGATCTTGGGGTACTTCTGGAGTCTCCCCAGGGGAGTCAGTCCTCGTCTCGAGTGGGGGTGCATGCACGTGCGCTTTCTCCCTAGCTGTAGCAGCAGTGTCGGCTTCCCTTCGGTGGATCAAGGGATCTGTGGCTTTCCCTCGAGGCTTTCCCAGAGGCTTTCCCGAGCTGGCTGTCCCACGTGCCACCCGTGGTGTGAGTCGATCCTCGGCTTGAAAGTCGAGGCAGTGCAGGAAAAAGGTTTCCCTGGAATGGACTGAGACATCTGGGGACTCTGGGAATGGTGGCACGACCTGGAGTTCTCTCGCCTTTCCTGTGGAGAGCGCCTCTTCTTGAGATGCGACGGAAACGCCGGGAATTCTTTCCCGACACGAAGGGAAAGGATCCTCCTCTCGAGCTAGGAGGCGGAAACGGGCTCCTCTGGATGTGGGCGGGACTCTCGTGCTTCTCTCGAGTGGAGACGGGTATGTCGGGAACTTCTTGAGTTGCAGCAAGGGTGTGAAGGACCCTTTGGAAAATTCCAGAGGTTAGGTGTGATTAGCCTCGAGACGCCTC
>NW_017219092.1:0-11567 GCF_001704415.2 Capra hircus | reverse complement strand
GCCTCGTGGAAAGCCTCGAGGAAAAGCCACAGATCCTTGATCCATACGAAGGAAGCGCGACACTGCTGCTACAGCTCAGGAGAAAGCGCACACGTGCATGCCCCAGTCGAGACGAGGACTGACTCCCCTGGGGAGACTCCAGAAGTACCCCAAGATCCATGTCTGCACTGCAGAGGAATCCTCAGGTTCCGGCACTGACTCCACACAAGGTCTTAGGCCCCTGCATCGACGGGAGAGGAATCCCGAGAGGCCCCCATGCAACTAGCATGGGAACTAGCCTTTCCTGAGGCCACCAGAGAGGGTCCCTGTCGTCCCATCGTAAACGAGAGCACCCCGCCGCAACTCGAGAAAATCCAGGAGGTTCTCCCCTCCAGGCGAGATGAGGCCCATTTCCGCTGAGGCGCGTCTCGAGCTATTCACACCTAACCTCTGGAACTTCCAAAGGGTCCTTCACACCCTTGCTGCAACTCAAGAAGTTCCCCGACATAACCGTCTCCACTCGAGGAAGCTCGAGAATCCCGCCCACATCCAGAGGAGCCCCCCCGTTACCGCCTCCTAGCTCGAGAAGGAGGGATCCTTTCACTGCGTGCTCGGGAAAGAATTGCCGGCTTTTCCGTCGCATCTCAAGAGGAGGCGCTCTGCAAGGAAAGGCGAGAGGAACTCCAGGGTCGTGCCACCATTCCCAGAGTCCCCCAGATGTCTCAGTCCATTCCAGGGAATACTTTTGTCCCTGCACTGCTCGGCTTTCAAACCGAGATCGACTGACACCACGGTGTCACGTGGGACATCACTGTGGGAAAGCCTTGTGGGAAAACCTGGTGGGAAAGCAGCGTGGAAAGCCTCGTGAAAGCCTCGAGGGAAAGCCACAGATCCCTTGACCTCGCGAAGGGAAGCTCAACACTGCTGCTACAGCTCGGAGAAAGCGCACGTGCATGCCCCCACTCGAGACGAGGACTGACTCTCCTGGGGAGACTCCAGAAGTGCCCCAAGATACATGTCAGCAATGGAGAGGAATCCTCAGGTTTTGGCACAGACTCCACACAAGATCTTAGGTCCGGCATCGACGGGAGAGGAATCCCGAGAGGCCCATGAGCAACTCGCATGGGGACTGGCCTTCGTGAGGCCACAATAGCGGGTCCCTGATGTCCCCGTCGTAAGTCGAGAGCACCTGCTGTAACTCGAGAAAATCCAGGAGGTTCTCCTCTCCTGGCAAGATGAGGCCCATTTCCGATGAGGGATCTCGAGGCTAATCACACCTAAACTCTGGAACTTCCAAAGGGTCCTTCACACCCTTGCTGCAACTCAAGAAGTTCCCCCAACATGCCCGTCTCACTCGACAGGAAGCACGAGAGTCCCGCCCACATCCAGAGGAGACCCGTTTCCGCCTCCTAGCTAGAGAGGAGGGATACTTTCCCTGCGTGGTCGGGAAAGAATTCCTGGCGTTCCCGTCGCATCTCAAGAGGAGGCCGCTCCCCACAGGAAAGGCGAGAGGAACTCCAGGGTCGTGCCACCATTCCAGAGTCCCCCAGATGTCTCAGTCCATTCCAGGGAAACCTGTTTTCCCTGCACTGCCTCGACTTTCAAGCCAAGGATCGACTCACACCACGGTGGCACGTGGACAGGCCCTGTGGGAAAGCCTTATGGGAAAGCGTCGTGAGGAAGCCTCGAGGGAAAGCCACTGATCCCTTGATCCACGCGACGGAGCATGACACCTGCTGCTACACCTCGGGAGGAAAGCGCAGGTTCATGGCCCCCACTCGGAACGAGGACTGACTCCCCTGGGAGACTCCAGAAGTACCCAAGATCCATGTCAGCACTGGAGAGGAAACCTCAGGTTCTGGCACTGACTCCACACAAGGACTTAGGCCCCGGCATCGACGGGAGAGGAATCCCGAGAGGCCCGAGCAACTCCAATGGTGACTGGCCTTTTCCTGAGGCCCCCAGAGCGGGTCCCTGAGATCCCCATCGTAAGTCGAGAGCACCTGCCCTAACTCGAGAAAATCCAGGAGGTTCTCCCCTCCAGGCGAGATGAGGCCCATTTCTACTGAGGCGTCTCCAGGCTAATCACACCTAACCTCTGTAACTTACAAAGCGTCCCTTCACAGTCCTTTGGCTGGCAACTCAAGAAGTTGCAAAGCTATTTTCCCTGCAATGAATCGACTTTCAAGCCTAGGATCGGACTGACACCACAGTGAAACGAGGGACAGACCTGTGGGCAAGCCTCGTGGGGAAAACCTGGTGGGAAAGCGTCGTGGAAAGCCTCGAGGGAAAGCCACAGATCCCTTGATCCTCGTGAAGGGAAGCTCAACACTGCTGCTACAGCTCGGAGGAAAGTGCACGTGCATGCCCCCACTCGAGACGAGGACTGACTCCCCTGGGGAGACTCCAGAAGTGCCCCAAGATACATGTCAGCAATGGAGAGGAATCCTCAGGTTTTGGCACAGACTCCACACAAGGTCTTAGGTCCCGGCATCGACGGGAGAGGAATCCTGAGAGGCCCATGAGCAACACGCATCGGGACTGGCCTTTCCTGAGGCCACCAGAGCGGGTCCCTGAGGTCCCTGTCGTAAGTCGGGAGCACCTGCCGCAACTCAAGAAAATCCAGGAGGTTCTCCTCTTCTGGCGAGATAAGGCCCATTTCCGCTGAGGCGTCTCGAGGCTAATCACATCTAACCTCTGGAACTTCCAAAGGGCCCTTCACACCCTTGCTGCAACTCAAGAATTTCCCAGACATACCCGTCTCCACTCGAGAGGAAGCTCGAGAGTCCCGACCACATCCAGAGGAGCCCCGTTTCGGCCTCCTAGCTCGAGAGGAGGGATCCTTTCCGTGTGTTGTCGGGAAAGAATTCCCGAAGTTCCCGTCGCATCTCAAGAAGAGGTGCTCTCCACAGGAAAGGCGAGAGGAACTCCAGGGTCGTGCCACCATTCCAGAGTCCCCCAGATGTCTCAGTCCATTCCCGGGAAACCTTTTTCCCTGCACTGCCTCGACTTTCAAGCCGAGGATCGACTCACAGCACGGTGGAACGTGGGACAGCCCTGTGGGAAAGCCTCGTTGGAAAGCCTCGTGGGAAAGCCTCGAGTGATAACCACAGATCCCTTGATCCATGCGAAGGGAAGCGTGACACTGCTGCTACAGCTCGGGAGGAAAGCGCACGTACATGCCCCCACTCGAGCCGAGGTCTGACGCCCCTGGCGAGACTCCAGACGTCCCCGAAGATCCATGTCGGCACTGGAGAGGAATCCTCAGGTTCCGGCACTGACTCCACACAAGGTCTTAGGCCCCGGTATCGACGGGAGAGGAATCCCGAGAGGCCCCCGAGCAACTCGCAGCGGAACTGGCCTTTCCTGAGGCCACCAGAGCGGGTCCCTGAGGTCCCCGTCGTAAGACGAGATAACCTGCCGCAACTCGAGAAAATCCAGGAGGTTCTCCCCTCCAGGCGAGATGAGGCCCATTTCCGCTGAGGCGTACTGAGGCTAATCACATCTAAAATCTGGAATTTCTAAAGGGTCCTTCACACCCTTGCTGCAACTCAAGAAGTTCCCCGACATTCGCGTCTCCACTCGAAAGGAAGCACGAGAGTCCCGCTCACATCCAGAGGAGCCCCGCTTCCGCCTCCTAGCTCGAGAGGAGGGACCCTTTCCCTGCGTGGTTGGGAAAGAATTCCTGGCGTTCCCGTCGCATCTCAAGAGGAGGCGCTCTCCACAGGAAAGGCGAGAGGAACTGCAGGGTGGTTCCACCATATCCTGAGTCCCCAAGATGTCTCAGTCCATTTCAGGGAAACCTGTTTTCCCTGCACTGCCTCGACTTTCAAGCCACGGATCGACTCACACCACGGTGGCACGTGGGACAGCCCTGTGGGAAAGCCTCGTGGGAAAGCCTCGAGGGAAAGCCTCGTGGGAAAGCCTCGAGGGAAAGCCACAGTTGCTTTAATCAGCACGAAGGGAAGTGTGACACTGCTGCTACAGCTCGGGAGGAAAGCGCACGTGCATGCCCCCACTCGAGACGAGGACTGACTCCCCTGGGGAGACTCCAGAAGTACCCCAAGATCCACGTCAGCACTGGAGAGGAATCCTCACGTTCCGGCACCGACTCCAAACAAGGTTTTAGGCCCCGGCATCGACGGGAGAGGAATCCCGAGGGGCCCCGAGTAACTAGCATGGGGACTGGCCTTTCCTGAGGCCATCAGAGCGGGTCCCTGGGGTCCCCGTCATAAGTCGAGAGCACCTGCCGCAACTCGAGAAAATCCAGGAGGTTCTCCCCTCCAGGCGAGATGAGGCCCATTTCCTCTGAGGCGTCCCCAGGCTAATCACACCTAATCTCTGGAACTTTCAAAACGTCCTTCACATCCTTGCTGCAACTCAAGAAGTTCCCTGACATACCCGTCTCCACTCGAGAGGAAGCACGAGAGTCCCGCCCACATCCAGAGGAGCCCCGTTACCGCCACATAGCTCGAGAGGAGGGATCCTTTCCCTGCGTGGTCGGGAAAGAATTCTCGGCATTCCCGTCTCATCTCAAGAGGGGGCGCTTTACACAGGAAAGGCGTGAGGAACTCCAGGGTCGTTCCACAATTCCCAGAGTACCCCAGATGTCTCAGGCCATTCCAGGGAAACCTGTTTTTCCTGCACTGCCTCGACTTTCAAGCCGAGGATCGTCTCACACGATGGTGGCACCTGGGACAGCCCTGTGGGAAAGACTCGTTGGAAAGTCTCATGGGAAAGCCTCGAAGGAAAGCCACAGATCCCTTGATCCACGTGAAGGGGAGCGAGACACTGCTGATACAGCTCGGGAGGAAAGCGCACGTGCATGCCCCCACTCGAGACGAAGACTGACTCCCCTGGGGAGACTCCAGAAGTACCCCAAGATCCATGTCAGCACTGGAGAGGAATCCTCAGGTTCCAGCACCGACTCCAAACAAGGTCTTAGGCCCGGGCATCGACGGGAGAGGAATCCCGAGATGCCGCCGTGCAACTCGCATGGGGACTGGCCTTTCCTGAGGCCACCATAGAGGGTACCTGGGGTCCCCGTCGTAAGTCGAGAGCACCTGCCGCAACTCGAGAAAATCCAGGAGGTTCTCCCTTCCAGGCGTGATGAGGCCTATTTCCGCTGAGGCGTCTCGAGGCTAATCACTACTAACCTATGGAATTTCCAAAGTGTCCTTCACACCATTGCTGCAACTCAAGAAGTTCCCCGACATACCCGTCTCCACTCGAGAGGAAGCACGAGAGTCCCACTACATCCAGTGGAGCCTCGTTTCCGCCTCATGGCTCGAGAGGAGCGATCCTTTCACTGCGTGGTCGGGAAAGAATTCCCGGCATTCCCCTCGCATCTCAAGAGGAGGCGCTCTCCACAGGAAAGGCGAGAGGAACTCCAGGGTCGTGCCACCTTTCCCAGATCCCCCAGATGTCTCAGTCCATTCCACGGAAGCCTGTTTTCCCTGCACTGCCTCAACATTCAAGACGAGGATTGACTGACACCACGGTGGCACGTGGGACATCACTGTGGGAAAGCGTCGTGAGAAAGCCTGGTGGGAAAGCGTCGTGGGAAAGCCTCGTGGAAACCTCGAGGGAAAGCCACTGATCCTAGGATACACGGGAATGGAAGCGTGAAACTGCTGCTACAGCTCGGGAGGAAAGCGCACGTGCATGCCCCCACTCGAGACGAGGACTGACTCCCCTGGGGAGAATCCAGAAGTACCCCAAGATCCATGTCAGAACTGGAGAGGAATTCTCAGTTTCCGACACCGACTCCACACAGGGTCTTAGGCCCCGGCATTGATGGCAGAGGAATCCTGAGAGGCTCCCGAGCAAATCGCATGGGGACTGGTTTTTCCTGAGGCCACCAGAGCGGGTCCCTGAGGTCCCCGTAGTAATTCGAGAGCACCTGCCGCAACTTGAGTAAATCCAGGAGGTTCTCCCTTCTTGGCGAGATGAGGCCCTTTTCAACTGAGTTGTCTCAAGGCTAATCACACCTAACCTCTCGAACTTCCAAAGGGTCCATCACACCCTTTCTGCAATTCAAGAAAATCCCCAACATACCAGTCTCCACTCGAGAGGTAGAACGAGAGTCCCGCCCACATCCAGAGGAGTCCCGTTTCCGACTCCTAGCTCGAGAGAAGGGATCCTTTCCCTGCGTGGTCGGGAAAGAATTCCCGGCGTTCCCGTCAAATCTCAAGACGGGGTGCTCTCCACAGGAAAGGCGAGAGGAACTCCAGGGTCGTGCCACCATTCCCAGAGTCCCACAGATATCTTAGTCCATTCCAGGGAAAACTGTTTTCCCTGCACTGCCTCGACTTTCAAGAAGAGGATCGACTCACACCATGGTGGAAGGTGGGACAGTCCTGTGGGAAAGCCTCGTGGGAAAGCCTAGAGGGAAAGCCACAGATCCCTTGATCCACGAGAAGGGAAGCGTGACACTGCTGCAACAGCTAGGGAGGAAAGGGCACGTGCATTCCCCCACTCGAGACGAGGACTGACGCCCCTGGGGAGACTCCAGAAGTCCCCGAAAATCCATGTCGGCACTGCAGAGGAATCCTCAGGTTCCGGCACCGACTCCACACAAGGTCTTAGGCCCCGGCATCGAAGGGAGGGGAATCCCGAGAGGCCCCCTAGCAACTCGCATGGGGACTGAAGTTTCCTGAGGCCACCAGAGCGGGTCCCTGAGGTCCCTGTCGTAAGTGGAGAGCACCTGCCGCAACTCGAGAAAATCCAGGAGGTTCTACCCACCAGGCGAGATGAGGCCCATTTCCCCTGAGGCGTCTCCAGGCTAATCACACCTAACCTCTGGAACTTCCAAAGGGTCCTTCACACCCTTGCTGCAACTCAAGAAGTTCCCCGACATACCAGTCTCCACCCGAGAGGAGGCAGGAGAGTCCCGCCCACATCCAGAGGAGCCCCGTTTCCGCCTCCTAGCTCGAGAGGAGGGATCCATTCCCTGCGTGGTCGGGAAAGAATTCCCGGCGTTCCCGTCGCATCTCAAGAGGAGGCGCTCTCCACAGGAAAGGCGAGAGGAACTCCAGGGTCGTGCCACCATTCCCAGAGTCCCCCAGATGTCTCAGTCCATTCCAGGGAAAACTGTTTTCCCTGCACTGCCTCGACTTTCAAGCCGAGGATCGGCTCACACCACGGTGGCACGTGGGACAGCCCTGTGGGAAAGCCTCGTGGGAAAGCCTCGTGTGAAAGCCACAGATCCCTTGATCCACGCGAAGGGAAGCGTGACACTGCTGCTACAGCTCGGGAGGAAAGCGCACGTGCATGCCCCCACTCGAGACGAGCACTGATTCCCCTGGGGAGACTCCAGAAGTACCCCAAGATCCATGTCAGCACTGGAGAGGAATCCTCAGGTTCCTGCACCGACTCCACACAAGGTCTTAGGCCCTGGAATAGACCGGAGAGGAATCCGGAGAGGCCCCGTGCATGTCGCATGGGGACTGGCCTTTCCTGAGGCCACCACAGCGGGTCCCTGAGGTCCCCTTCGTAAGTCGAGAGCACCTGCCGGAACTCGAGAAAATACAGGAGGTTCTCCCCTCCAGACGAGATGAGGCACATTTCCACTGAGTCGTCTCAAGGCTAATAACAGCTAACCTCTGGAAATTCCAATGGGTCCTTCACACCCTTGCTGGAACTCAAGAAGTTCCCCGACATACCCGTCTCCACTCGAAAGGAAGCACGAGAGTCCCGCCCACATCCAGAGGAGCCCCGTTTCCGCCTCCTAGCTAGAGAGGAGGGATCCTTTCCCTGCGCGGTCGGAAAAGAATTCCTGGCGTTCCCGAGCATCTCAAGAGGAGGCGCTCTCCACAGGAAAGGCAAGAGGAACTGCAGGGTCGTGCCACCGTTCCCAGAGTCCCCCAGATATCTAGTCCATTCCAGGGAAACCTGTTTTTCCTGCACTGTCTTGTCTTTCAAGCCGAGGATCGACTCACACCACGATGGCCCATGGGACAGCCCTGTGGGAAAGTCTCGTGAGAAACCCTCGTGGGTAAACTCGAGGGAAAGCCACAGATCCCTTGATCCAAGCAAAGGGAAGCGTGACAAGCTGCTACAGCTCGGGAGGAAAGCGCACGTGCATGCCCCCACTAGAGACGAGGACTTTCTCCCCTGGGGAGACTCCAGAAATCCCCCAATCTCCATGTCAGCACTGGAGTGGAATCCTCAGGTTCCGGCAACGACTCCACACAAGGTCTTAGGCCCCGGCATCGACGGGAGAGGAATCCTGAGAGGCCCCCGAGCAACTCCCATGGGGACTGGCCTTTTCTGAGGCCACCAGAGCGGGTCCCTGAGGTCCCCGTCGTAAGTCGAGAGCACCTGCGGCAACTCGAGAAAATCCATGTGGTTCTCCCCTCCAGGCGAGATGAGGCCCATTTCTGCTGAGGAGTCTCGAGGCTAATCACACCTATCCTCTGGAACTTCCAAAGGGTCCTTCACACCCTTACTGCAACTCAAGAATTTCCTCGACATACCCGTCTCCACTCGAGAGGAAGCACGAGAGTCCCGCCCACATCCAGAGGAGCCCCGTTTCCGCCTCCTAGCTCGAGAGGAGGGATCCTTTCTCTGCGTGGTCGGGAAAGAATTCCCGGCATTCACGTCGCATCTCAAGAGGAGACACTCTCCACAGGACAGGCGAGAGGAACTCCAGGGTCGTGCCTCGATTCCCTGAGTCCCCCAGAAGTCTCAGTCCATTCCAGGGAAACCTGTTTTCCCTGCACTGCCTCGACTTTCAAGCCGAGGATCGACTCACACCACGGTGGCACGTGGGACAGCCCTGTGGCAAAGCCTCAAGGGAAAGCCACAGATCCCTTGATCCACTCGACGGGAAGTGTGACACTGCTGCTAGAGCTGGGGAGGAAAGGGCACGTGCATGCCCCCACTCGAGACGTGGACTGACTCCCCTGGGGAGACTCCAGAAGTACCCCAAGATCCATGCCAGCCCTGGAGAGGAATCCTCAGGTTCCGTCACCGACTCCACACAAGATCTTACGCACCGGCATAGACGGGAGAGGAATCCCGAGAGGCCCCGAGCAACTCGCACGGGGACTGGCCTTTCCTGAGGCCACCAGAGCGGGTCCCTGAGGTCCCCGTCGTAACTCGAGAGACCCTGCCAAACTCTAGAAAATCCAGGATGTTCTCCGCTCCAGGCGAGATGAGGCCCATTTCCTCTGAGGCCGTCTGGTGGCTCATCACACCTAAACTCTGGAAATTCAAAAGGGTCCTTGCTGCAACTGAAAGAAGTTCCCCAACATACCCGTCTCCACTCTAGGAGGAAGCACGAGGGTCCCGCCCAAATCCAGAGGAACCCCGTTTCCGCCTGGTAGCTCGAGATGAGGGATCCTATCCTGCTTACTCAGGAAAGATTTTTCTGCGTTCCTGTGGCCTCTCAAGAGCAAGGGCTCTCAATAGGAAAAGGCGAGAGGAACTCCAGGGTCGTGCCACCATTCCAAGAGTCCCCCAGATATCTCAGTCCATTTCAGAGGAACCTGTTTTCCCCGCCAATGCCTCGACTTTCATCGCCGAGGATCCACTCACACCATGGTGGCACGTGGACAGGCCCTGTGGGAAAGCCTCGTGGGAAAGCCATAGATCTCTTGATCCCCACGACGGGAAGAGTGACACATCTGCTACACTGTCCATGTGGTCACGGTCGTATGTCGAGAGCACCTGCCGCAACTCGAGAAAATCCAGGAGGTTCTCTGCTCCAGTCGAGATGAGGCCCATTTTCTCTGCGGCGTCTCGAGAGTAATCACACCTAAACTCTGGAACTTCCAAAAGGGTCCTACACACCCTTGCTACAATCAGGAGGTTCCCCGATATACCCGTCTCCACTCCAGAGGAAGCACGAGCGTCCGGCCTCCTCCAGAGGAGCTCCGTTTCCGCCTCCAAGCTCGAGATGAGGGATCCTTCCCTGCTTCCTCGGGAAAGAATTCCCGACGTTTCCGACGCATCTCAAGGGGAGGCGCGCTGCACCAGGAAAGGCGAGAGGAACTCATGGTTCGTGCCACCATTCCAAGAGCCTCCAGATGTCTCCGTCCATTCCAGAGGATCCTGTTTTCCCTGCACTGCTTCGACTTTCATGCCGAGGATCGACTCACACCACGGTGGCACGTGGGAGAGCCTGTGGGAAAGCCTCGTGGGACAGCCTCGAGGGAAAGCCACAGATCCCTTGATCCACGCGACGGGAAGCGTGACACTGCTGCTACAGCTCGGGAGGAAAGCGCACGTGCATGCCCCACTCGAGACAAGGACTGACTCCCCTGGGGAGACTCCAGAAGTACCGCAGGATCCATATCAGCACTGGAGAGGAATCCTCAGGTTCCGGCCCCGACTCCACACAAGGTCTTAGGCCGGCATCGATGGGAGAGGAATCACGAGAGGCCCCCTAGCAACACGCATGATAACTGGCCTTTCCTGCGGCCCCAGAGCGGTCCCTGAATCCCCGTCGTAACTCGAGAGCACCTGCTGAAACTCGGAATATCCAGGAGCCTCTCCATTCCAGGCGACATGAGGCCCATTTCCGCTGAGGCATCTCGAGACTAACCACACCTAACCTCTGGAACTTCCAAAGGGCCCTTCACACCCTTGCTGCAACTCAAGAAGTTCCCGACATACCCGTTCCTCTTCACGTTCTGCCATAATGGTGGTGTCATCTGCATATCTAAGTTGATTGATATTTCTACCGGCAATCTTGATTCCAGCTTATGTTCTTCCATCCCAGCATTTTTCATGATGTACTCTGCATAGAAGTTAAATAAACAGGGTGACAATATACAGCCTTGACATACTCCTTTTCCTTTTTGGAACCAGTCTGTTGTTCCATGTCCTGCTCTAACTGTTGCTTCCTGACCTTCATCCAGATTTCTCAAGAGGGCAGGTTAGGTGGTCTGGTATTCCCATCTCTTTCAGAATTGTGGCTAAAACAACAGTATAAGGACCTTTCCGATGTCAGGCCAAGGAATTGTGTTTCCAGTCATTGAGCCACACCTGATCACTGAGCGCAAAATTCATGAATCTGTTCCTCAAGGGGGAATGATATTCTTTTTTATACAAACTTAGTTACCTGATTTATTACCTTACCTAATTGTTCCATCTGCTGTGAAATCCCACCCCCTTACTTGTGGCAAATCTGCTAACACCTGCCTCACTGTGGAGGGGGTCTCCCATAGAAAATTTCATAAGGACAACAACTGTGGGAACGTGCGGTTACCCGTAATATGAGTAAGTCTGCCGGAAGCAAGCCATCCACGTACAGTCAGTCTCTATGATCCATTTTGAAAGTGTCTCTTCAAGAGTTTGGTTGTTTCTTTCCACCATTCCAGAACACTGGGGCCTATATGCTGTATGTAATTTCCACTGATATTTAGAGCTTCACATACCTGTTAATTAACGCGCTACAAGACAGGGCCATTGTCGGATTCTATACTGGTTGGAAACGCCAAGTCTGGGAATTATTTCTCAAATCAGCGAGCTACTTCATTTTCTTTTTCAGATCAGGTAGGGAAGGCCTCTGCCCAACCGGAGAAGGTACCTACTATTCTAGTAAGTCATGATAACAGGTGACTGCCTTTGCTTCCCCGAAG
>NW_017219091.1:0-11568 GCF_001704415.2 Capra hircus | reverse complement strand
CACCTAGTCATTAGGTCAGTTTTCATTCTAATCCCAAAGAAAGGCAATGACAAAGAATATTCAAGCTGCTGCACAATTGCACTCATCTCACACACAGTAAAGTAATGCTCAAATTCTCCAAGTTCACATGAACTGTGAACTTCCAAATGTTCAAGAGGGATTTAAAAAAAAATGCAGAGAAACCAGAGATCAAACTGCCAACATCCACTGGATCATTGAAAAAGCAAGAGAGTTCCAGAAAAAAAGACATCTATTTCTGCTTTATTGACTATGGCAAAGCCTTTGACTGTGTGGATCACAATAAACTGGGAAAATTCTGAAAGAGATGGGAATACCAGACCACCTGACCTGTCTCTTGAGAAACCTGTATGCAGGTCAGGAAGAAACAGTTCGAACTGGACATGGAACAAACAGACTGGTTCTAAATAGGAAAAGGAATATGTTCTGGCTGTATATTGTCACCGCTGCTTATTTAACTTATATGCAGAGTACATCATGAGAAACACTGGGCTGGAGGAAGCACACGCTGGAATCCAGATTGCTGGGAGAAATATCAAGAATCTCAGATATGCAGACGACACCACCCTTATGGCAGAAAGTGTATAAGAACTAAAGAGTCTCCTGATGAAAGTGAAAGAGGAGAGTGAAAAAGTTAGCTTAAAGCTAAGCATTCAGAAAACTAAAATCATTGCATGCCAGTCTCATCACTTCATGGCAAATAGATGGGAAAAACATTGGAAACAGCAGCAGACTATTTGGGGGGCTTGGAAATCACTGCAGGTGATGGCTGCCTCCATGAACTTAAAACATATTTATGAACTTGGAAGAAAAGTGATGACGCAAACTAGACAGCATATTAAAAAGCCGAGACGTTGCTTTGCCAACAAGATCCATCCAGTCAAGGCTATGGTTTTTCCATATGTCATGGATGGATATGAAAGATGTACTATAAAGAAAGTGACAGCTGAAAATTGGATGCTTTTGAACTGTGGTGTTGGAGAAGATGCTTGTAGGTCGCTTAGACTACAAGGAGACGCAACAACCACTCCATCCTAAAGGAAATCAGGTCTGAATATACATTGGAAGGACTAATACTGAACCTGAAACTCCAATACTGTGGCCATTTGATGTGAAGAGCTGACTCACTTGGAAGTTGCTTTGATTTGCCTGTGAGTGTGGGAGGCCCTCCCTGGGCAAAGGCCTCAGGGGTCATTGCCACTGAATCACGACCTCCAAGCAAGCGCATTCCAGCTGTGTGACATTCAGGAAGCAGGAGACTGGGAAACTATCTTCCTTAGAGGAAGGAAAGTCATCCACAGAGAGTGTGTTTTCAGGCCTCTCTTTGGCAGCAAGTGTTTTGCTTCTCAGACATCAGAGCTGCAGGCTTGCTCTGAGGGCCTCAATTGCAGAGTCAGGGCTGTGTGTCTCACTGCACTTTCCAAGCATTGCAGACACATTCCTAGGTTGGAGCAGTGCTTCCCATGAGAAAGAAGCCTCGGGAGTGTGTCTGAGCGGGCTGAGTGCCATGCTAGGGTCACCTAGTCGAGGGCACCTTGCACATCCAATGGGCCCGGTAGCTATGGACGTTCGGTTGAGATATCCAGGGGAAGCTAGGCTCTGTCAGAAGGAGGAAAACAGCAATGGGAATGGATTTTCAAGCAGTTGCTAAGTCACACCACGTTAGGGCTCCCCGGGAAAGAAATGCAAATTTTGGCCTCTAGGCCCAGTATCCAGATGTGTGCACAGGATATTTTCCCCACAGGATCCAAGAATGTTCCAGACAGACCTAAGCTCACTAGCTCTCTCCTGCAGAGGAAATGAAATATTGTTGCTGAACCACGAAAAGATGCTGGGATTCTTGGCTTATGGAGGAGAAGAATTCAATCCAGGGCCCAAGACGAGGCTTGATTGCTCAGAGCTTTTGTGCAATAGAGTTTTATTAAAGTATAAAGGAGATAGAGAAAGCTTCTGACAGAGACATCACAAGGGGCAGAAAGCGTACCCCCTTGCTAGTGTTGGTAATGGAGTTATATATACTCTCCAATAAGTTATGACAACGAACAAAAGAATGTCTGGAGGTTGTAAAGACTCACTAGACCTACTCCATAATTTACATTTTAAGATAACAGGATTAGCCAGAAGGTTTTTTCCAGAGACCGTCCTCAAGAAGGATGCATGATTGTTATATAATCCTAAGGAATGTAGAGGGGAAAACAGTTTGTCCTTTCTTCCTCCTTGAGAATTCTAGACCCCTCTCTCCTTGGGGACCCTTGAACTTCTTAGAAACCTGCCTTGGCAATGACTCTCTCAGAAACATGATTGAACAGCCGTTTGGAGCTTCCTTTGACTTTCCCTGGAGGGAGGGAGCCCTCCTGAGCACAGGGCCTCAGGGGCCATGGCCAATGAAAAAGAATCTCCCAGCAAGTGCTTTTCAGGCCCTGTGTGGCTCTCAGCCCACAGGAGTCTGAGAAAACTCTCTTCCTTGGAGGAAGGAAAGGCAGCCCAAGAGTGTGTTTTCAGGCCTGTATCTTGCAGCAAGTGTTTGGCTTGTTAGACAGAAGACCTGCAGGCCTGTTTCCAACAGACTCAATGCCAGAATCAGGGTCTTGTGTCTCCCTGCAGTTTCCTGGCCTTGCAAACACATTCCTAGGTGAGAGCAGTCCTGCCCATGGGGAAGCAGGCTGCGGGAGTGTGTCTGAGGGGGCCAGGTGTCATGCTGGGGTCACCTGGTCGAGGGCACCTTGCACCTCCAATGGACCCAGGCAAGGAGTTGCAGGCCACCTCCTTGCTTCTGAAATCCCAAAATGGGGAGCAAAGCTCGCTCTGTCAGAGGGAAGAAAACAGCAACAGGATGGATTTTCAACCAGTTGCTAGGCTGTTCTGCGTTAGGGCTCCAAGGAAGGAAAATGCGAATTTTAGCCCCTACGACTGGTATCCAGGTGGGCTCCCAGGATGATTTCCCCGCAGGATCCAAGAACGTTCCAGACAGACCTGGGTTCACTAGCTCCCTCCTGCAGAGGAAACATGAGAGAACAGCTGTTTGGAGGTTGCTTTGACTTCCCCTGGGAGGGTAGGATCCTCCCTGTGTGCAGGGCCTCAGGGGCCATTGCTGCTGAGAAATGCCCTCGAAAGCCAGACCTTTCGCAGCCTTGTATGACTCAGCACGGAGGAGACTGGAAAAGCTCTCTTCCTTGGAGGAAGGAAAGGCAGCCCCAGAGAGTGTGTTTTCACACCTGTATCTTGCAGCAAGTGTTTTGGCGTCTCAGACGTCAGACCTCCAGGCCTGCTCCAACGGCCTCAGTTCCAGAGTCAGGGCCGTGTGTCTCCCTGCATTTTCTGAGCCTTGGGAACACATTCCTAGGTCAGAACAGTCCTGCCCATGGGGAAGGAGGCTGCGGGAGTGTGTCTGAGGGGGTCGGGTGCCATGCTGGGGTCCAATAGACCCGGTACCTCCAATAGACCCAGGACAACAGCGGTGGGGCTCCCCCTGGCTTCCGAAATGCCAAAGCGAGAAGCAAAGCTAGCTCTATCAGAAGGAAGAAAAGAGCAATCGGATGGATGTTCAGGCTGTTGCTGGCCGCACCACTTCAGGGTCCCCCCGAGAGGAACAGGCGCCCTGTGGCCCTAGGTCCGATATGCAGGTTAACACACAGGGTGTGTCCCCATAGGAGCCAAGAATTTTCCTGACAGACCTAGGCTCACTAGAGCTCTCCCACAGGGCAAAAGGGGTAGAACAGACTGTGGATGTGACTCTGCCTTTCACAGCGAGCATGGGGCCCTCCCTACAGCCCCGGGCTCCAGGGAAAATTGTCCCTGAAAAATGACCTCCAAGAAGCGCTTTTCCAGCAGGCTGGGATGCAGAGTTCACAGGATGCGGGGAAAGTGATCGTCCTTCAGGGAAGAAGAGGCAGCCACCCCAGTGTGTGTTTGCAAGCCTGTATTTGGAAGAAACTGGTTAGCTTCTTCAAGGGGAGACCTCCAGGTCTGCTCAGAGGACCGAAATTCCAGAGGCAGCACCATGATCTCCCCTGTCCTTTCTGAGCCTTGGAAAGACATTCCTAGCTTATAGCGGTATTGCTCATGAAGAAGCAGGATGCAGGAATGTGTCAGACATGACTGGGTGCCTTCCTGGTTCAGCTCCGTGAGGGGCCTTTCCACTCAAATTAGGTCCCATGCCTCCTTGGGGAGGAAGGGGGGCCGCTTGCCTCAAATTGCCAAAGGCTGGAACAAAGCTAGTTCTATCAGAGGTAAGAAAAGAGCAATTGGATGGATGTGGAAGCTGTTGCTGGGCCGCACTGCTTCAGGCCCCCCCACCCCTCTGCCCCCGAGAGAAACAGGCGCCCTGTGGCCCCTAGGTCCTGGATGCAGTTTCACACATAGAATGTGTCCCCATAGGAGCCAAGAATTTTCCTGACAGACCTAGGCTCACTAGAGCTCTCCTACAGAGCAAAGGGGATGGGACAGATGTGTGGCTGTGGCTCTGCCTTTCCCTGGGAGTGTGGAGCCGCTCCCCTATGGCCCCGGGCTCCAGGGGAAGTTGCCCCTGAATAATGACCTCCAAGAAGCGCTTTTCCAACTGGCTGAGACGTGGAGTTCTCAGGATGCAGGGAAAGCGAGTGTCCTTCGGGAAGCAAAGGCAGTCACCTGTTATCATGACTTACTAGAATAGTAGGTACCTTCTCCGGTTGGGCAGAGGCCTTCCCTACCTGATCTGAAAAAGAAAACGAAGTAGCTCGCTGATTTGAGAAATAATTCCCAGACTTGGGTTTCCAACCAGTATAGAATCCGACAATGGCCCTGTCTTTGTAGCCGCGTTAATTAACAGGTATGTGAAGCTCTAAATATCAGTGGAAATTACATACAGCATATAGGCCCCAGTGTTCTGGAATGGTGGAAAGAAACAACCAAACTCTTGAAGAGACACTTTCAAAATGGATCATAGAGACTGACTGTACATGGATGGGCTTGCTTCCGGCAGACTTACTCATATTATGGGTAACCGCACGTTCCGATAGTTGTTGTCCTTATGAAATTTTCTATGGGAGACCCCCTCCCACAGTGAGGCAGGTGTTAGCAGATTTGCCACAAGTAAGGGGGTGGGATTTCACAGCAGATGGAACAATTAGGTAAGGTAATAAATCAGGTAACTAAGTTTGTATAAAAAAGAATATCATTCCCCCTTGAGGAACAGATTCATGAATTTGTGCTCAGTGATCAGGTGTGGCTCAATGACTGGAAACACAATTCCTTGGCCTGACATCGGAAAGGTCCTTATACTGTTGTTTTAGCCCACAATTCTGAAAGAGATGGGAATACCAGACCACCTAACCTGCCTCTTGAGAAATCTGGATGAAGGTCAGGAAGCAACAGTTAGAGCAGGACATGGAACAACAGACTGGTTCCAAAAGGAAAAAGAGTATGCAAAGGCTGTATATTGTCACCCTGTTTATTTAACTTATATGCAGAGTACATCATGAAAAATGCTGGGATGGAAGATACATGAGCTGGAATCAAGATTGCCTGTAGAAATATCAATAAACTTAGATATGCAGATGACACCACCATTATGGATAAATGTGAAGAGGAACGGGTATGTCGGGGAACTTCTTGAGTTGCAGCAAGGGTGTGAAGGACCCTTTGGAAGTTCCAGAGGTTAGGTGTGGTTAGTCTCGAGATGCCTCAGCAGAAATGGGCCTCATGTCGCCTGGAATGGAGAGGCTCCTGGATATTCCCGAGTTTCAGCAGGTGCTCTCGAGTTACGACAGGGACTTCAGGGACCCGCTCTGGCGGCCGCAGGAAACGCCAGTCATCATGCGTGTTGCTAGGGGGCCTCTCGTGATTCCTCTCCCGTCGATGCCGGGCCTAAGACCTTGTGTGGAGTCGGGGCCGGAACCTGAGGATTCCTCTCCAGTGCTGACATGGATTTTGTGGTACTTCTCGAGTCTCCACAAGGGAGTCAGGCCTCGTCTCGAGTGGGGCATGAGCGTGACATTTCCTCCCATGCTGTAGCAGCAGTGTCACGCTTCCCATCCCTGGACCAAGGGATCTGTGGCTTTCCCTCGAGTCTTTCCCTAGGCTTTCCCACAGGGCTGTCCCACGTGTGACGGTGGTGTGAGTCGATCCTCGCATGAAGGCCAAGGCAGTGCAGGGAAAACAGGTTCCTGTGGAATGGACTGAGACATCTGGGTGAGTCTCGGAATGGTGGCACGACCCTGTAGTTCCTCTCCCCTTTCCTTTGGAGAGCGCCTCCTCTTGAGATGCGATGGGAATGCCGGGAATTCTTTCCCGACCAATCATGGAAAGGATCGCACATCTCGAGCTACGAGCCGGAAACGGAGCTCCTCTGGATGTGGCCGGGACACTCGTGCTTCCTCTTGAGTGGAGACGGGTATGTCGGGGAACTTCTTGAGTTGCAGCATGACTGTGAAAGACTCTTTGGAAGTTCCAGAGGTCACGTGTGATTAGCCTCGAGACACCTCAGGGGAAACGGGCCTCATCTTGCCTGGAGGGGAGAACCACCTGGATTTTACCGTGTTGCGGCAGGTGCTCTCGACTTACGACGGGGACCTCAGGGATCCGCTCTGGTGGCCTCAGGAAATTCCAGTCCCATGCGAGTTGCTCGGGGCCCTCTCCGGATTCCTCTCCCGTCGATGCGGGGGCCTCAGACCTTACATAGAGTCGGTGCAGTAACCTGAGGATTCCTCTCCAGTGCTGACATGGATCTTGGTGTACTTCTGGAGTCTCCAGGGGAGTCAGTCCTCGTCTCGAGTGGGGGCATGCACGTGCGCTTTCCTCCCGTGCTGTAGCAGCAGTGTCGCTCTTACCTTCGCGTGGATCAAGGGATCTGTGGCTTTCCCTCAAGGCTTTCCCACGAGGCTTTCCCACGAGGCTTTGCCACAGGGCTGTCCCACGTGCCACAGTGGTGTGAGTCGATCCTTGGCTTGAAAGTCGAGTCAGTGCGGGGAAACAGGTTTCCCTGGAATAGACTGAAACATCTGGGGACTCGGAGAATGGTGGCATGTCCCTGGAGTTCCTCTCACCTTTCCTGTGGAGAACGCCTCCTCTTGAGATGCGACGGGAACGCCGGGAATTCTTTCCCGACCGCACAGGGAAAGGATCCCTCCTCTCGAGCTATGAGGGGGAAACGGGGCTCCTCTGGATGCGGGCGGAACTATCGTGCTTCCTCTTGAGTGGAGACGGGTATGTCGGGGAACTTCTTGATTTGCTGCAAGGGTGTGAAGGACCCTTTGGAAGTTCCAGAGTTTAAGTGTGCTTAGCCTTGAGATGTGTCAGCGGAAATAGGCTTCATTTTGGCCTGGAGGGGAGAACATCCTTGATTTTCTCCAGTTGCGGCAGGTGCTCTCGACTTACGACGGGGACCGGCAGGGACCCGCTCTGGTGGCCTCAGGAAAGGCCAGTCAAGATTCAAGACACACTGGAGAGGGAGAGACATCACGAGAGGCTCCCGAGCAACTCGCATGGGGACTGGCCTTTCCTGAGGCCACCAAAGCGGGTCCTGAGGTCCCCGTAGTAAGTCGAGAGCACCTGGCGCAACTCGAGAAAATCCAGGAGGTTCTCCCTCCAGGCGAGATGAGACCCATTTGCGCTGAGGCATCTCGAGGCTAATCACACCTAACCTCTGGAACTTCCAAAGGGCCTTCACACCCTTGCTGCAACTCAATAAGTTCCCCGACATACCCGTTTCCACTCGAATGGAAGCACAAGAGTCCCGCCCACAACCAGAAGAGCCCCGTTTCAGTCTCATAGCTCGAGAGGAGGGATCCTTTCCCTGCGTGGTCGGGAAAGAATTTCCGGCGATCCCGTCGCATCTCAAGAAGAGGCGCTCTCCACAGGAAAGGCGAGAGGAACTCAGGGTCGTGCCACCATTCCCAGAGCCCCCAGATGTGTCAGTCGATTCCAGGGAAACCTGTTTTCCCCCCAATGCCTCGACTTTCAAGCCGAGGATCGACTCAGACCTCGGTGGCACGTGGGACAGCCCTGTGAAAAGCCTAGTGGGAAAGCCTCGTGGGAAAGCCTACAGAGAAAGCCACAGATCCCTGGATCCACGCAAAGGGAAGCGTGACACTGCTGCTAAAGCTCGGAGGAAAGCGCACGTGCACGCCACACTCGCGACGAGGACTGACTCCCCTGGGAGACTCCAGAAGTACCCAAGATCCATGTCAGAACTGGAGAGGAATCCTCAGGTTCCGGCACCGACTCCACACAAGGTCTCAGGCCCCGGCATAGACGGGAGAGGAATCAATAGAGGCCCCGAGCAACTCGCATGGGGACAGGCCTTTCCTGAGGCGAGCAGAGCGGGTCCTGAGGTCCGTCGTAAGTCGAGAGCACCTGCAGCAACTCTAGAAGAAAATCCAGGAGGTTCTCCCCTCCAGGCGAGATGAGGCCCATTTCCGCTGAGGCGTCTCGAGGCTATTCACACTTAACCTCTGGAAGCTCCAAAGGGTCCTTCACACCCTTGCTGCAACTCAAGAAGTTCCCCGACATACCCGTCTCCACTCGAGAGGAAGCACGAGAGTCCCGCCCACATCCAGAGGAGCCCCGTTTCCCCCCTGCTAGCTCGAAAGAAGTGATCTTTTCCCTGCGTGGTCGGGAAAGAATTCCGGCATTCCCGTCGCATCTCAAGAGGAGGCGCTCTCCACAGGAAAGGCGAGAGAAACTCCAGGGTCGTGCCACATTCACAGAGTTCCCCCAGATGTCTCACTCCATTTCAGGGAAACCTGTTTTCCCTGCACTGCCTCGACTTTCAAGCCGAAGATCGACTCACACCACGGTGGCACATGGGACAGCCCTGTGGAAAGCCTCGTGGGAAAGCCTCGTGGAAAAAGCCTCGAGGGAAAGCCATAGATCCCTTGATCCACGCTAAGGGAAGCGTGACAGTGCTGCTACAGCTCGGGAGGAAAGCGCACGTGCATGCCCCCACTCGAGACGAGGACTGACTCCCCTGGGGAGACTCCAGAAGTCCCCCAAGGTCCATGTCAGCACTGGAGAGGAATACTCAGTTTCCGGGCACCGACTCCAACAAGGTCTTAGGCCCCGGCATCGATGGAGAGGAATCCCGAGAGGCCCCAGAGCTACTCGCATGGGGACTGGCCTTTCCATGGGCCACCAGAGCGGCTCCCTGACATCCCCGTCTTAAGTCGAGAGCACCTGCCGCACTCGAGAAAATCCAGGAGGTTCTCCCCTCCAGGCGAGTGAGGCCCATTACCGCTGAGGGCTCTCGATGCTAATCACACCTAACCTCTGGAACTTCCAGAGGGTCCTTCACACCCTTGCTGCAACTCAAGAAGTTCCCCGACATACCGTCTCCACTCGAGAGGAAGCACGAGAGTCCCGCCCACATCCAGAGGAGCCCCGTTTCCGCCTCCTAGCTCCAGAGGAGGGATCCTTTCCCTATGTCGTCGGAAAGAATTCCCGGCGTTCCCGTCGCATCTCAAGAGGAGGCGCTCTCCACAGGAAAGCGAGAAGAACTCCAGTGTCGTATCACCATTCCCAGAGTCCCCAGATGTCTCAGTCCATTCCAGGGAAACCTGTTTTCCCTGCACTGCCTCGACGTTCAAGCCGAGGATCGACTCACCCACGGTGGCACGTGGGACAGCTCTGTGGGAAAGCCTCGTGGGAAAGCACAAAGACAGATCCCTTGATCCACACTAAGGGACCGTGACACTGCTGCTACAGCTCGGGAGGAAAGTGCATGTGCATGCCCCCACTCGAGACGAGGACTGACTCCCCTCGGTAGACTCCAGAAGTACCCCAAGGTCCATGTCAACACTGGAGAGGAATCCTCAGGTTCTGAACCGACTCCACACAAGATCTTAGGCCCCGGGATCGACAGAAGAGGAATCTCGAGTGTCCCCGAGCAACTCGCATGGGGACTTGCCTTTCCTGAGGCCACCAAAGCGGGTGTCTGAGGACACCGTGGTAAGTGGAGAGCACCAACCCCAACTCGAGAGCAACCAGGAGGTTCTCCCCGCCAGGCGTGATGAGGCCCATTTCCTCTGAGGAGTCTCGAGGCTAATCACACCTAACCTCTGGAACTTCCAAAGGGTCCTTCACACCCTTGCTGCAACTCAAAAAGTTCCCCGACATACCCGTCTCCACTCGAGAGGAAGCGAGAGAGTCCCGCCCAAATCCAGAGGAGCCCCGTTTCTTCTCATACCTCGAGAGGAGGGATCCTTTCCCTGTGTGGTCGGAAAGAATTCCTGGCCTTGCTGTCACATCTCAAGAGGAGGCGCTCTCCACAGGAAAGGCGAGAGGAACTCCAGGGTCGTGCCACCATTCCCAGAGTCCCCAGATGTCTCAGTCCATTCCAGGGAAAACTGTTTTCCCTGCACTGCCTCGATTTCATGCCGAGGATCGACTCACACCACGGTGGCACGTGGGACAGCCCTGTGGGAAAGACTCCTGGGAAAGCCTCATGGAATAGCCTCAAGGGAAAGACACTGATCCCTTGATCCACTCGACGGGAAGCGTGACACTGCTGCTACAGCTCGGGAGGGAATCGAACTGCATGCCGCCACTCGAGACGAGGACTGACTCCCCTGGGGAGACTCCAGAAGTACCCCAAGATCCATGTCAGCTTGGAGAGGAATGCTCAGGTACCGGCACCAACTCGTCACGAGGTCTTAGGCCCCGGCATCGACGGGAGAGGAATCCCGAGAGGCCCCCGAGCAACTCGCATGGGGACTGGCCTTTCCTGAGGCCACCAGAGCGGGACCTGTGGTCCCCGTCGAAAGTCGAGAGCACTTTCCGCAACTCGAGAAAATCCAGGAGGTTCTCCCCTCCAGGTGAGATGAGGCCCATTTCCGCTGAGGCGTCTCGAGGCTAATCACGTCTATCTTCTGGAACTTCCAAAGGGTCCTTCCCACCCTTGCGGCAACTCAATAAGTTCCCCGACATACCCGTCTCCACTCGAGAGGAAGCACGAGAATCCTGCCCACATCCAGAGGAGCCCCGATTCCGCCTCAAAGCTCGAGAGAAGGGATCTTTTCCCTGCGTGTGCGGGAAAGAATTCCCGCATTCCCGTCACATCTGAAGTGGAGGCACTCTCCACAGGAAAGGCGAGAGGAACTCCAGGGTCGTGCCACCATTCCAGATTCCCCCGGATGTCTCAGTCCATTCCAGGGAAAACTGTTTTCCTTGCACTGCCTCGACTTTCAAGCCGAGGATCGACTCACACCACGGTGGCACGTGGGACAGCCCTGTGGGAAAGCCTCGTGGAAACCCTCGTGGGAAAGCCTCGAGGGAAAGCCACAGATCCCCTTGATCCACGCGAGGGGTGGAAGCGTGACACTGCTGCTACAGCTCGGGAGGAAAGCGCACATGCATGACCCCACTGGAGACGAGGACTGACTCCCCTGGGAGACTCCAGAAGTACCCAAAGATCATGTCAGCACTGGAGAGGAATCCTCAGTCCGGCACCGACTCCACACAAGATCTTAGGCCCGGCATCGACGGGAGAGGAATCCTGAGAGGCCCCCGAGCAACTCGCATGGGGACTGGCCTTTCCTGAGGGCCACCAGAGCGGGTCCCTGAGGTCCCCGTGGTAAG
>NW_017219090.1:0-11569 GCF_001704415.2 Capra hircus | reverse complement strand
ATGCCAGAATCAGGGCCTTGTGTCTCCCTGCAGTTTCCTGGCCTTGCAAACACATTCCTAGGTGAGAGCAGTCCTGCCCATGGGGAAGCAGGCTGCGGGAGTGTGTCTGAGGGGCCAGGTGTCATGCTGGGGTCACCTGGTCGAGGGCACCTTGCACCTCCAATGGACCCCAGGCAAGGAGTTGCAGGCCACCACCTTGCTTCTGAAATCCCAAAATGGGAGCAAAGCTCGCTCTGTCAGAGGGAAGAAAACAGCAACAGGATGGATTTTCAAGCAGTTGCTAGGCTGTACTGCGTTAGGGCTCCAAGGAAGGAAAATGCGAATTTTAGCCCCTACGACTGGTATCCAGGTGGGCTCCCAGGATGATTTCCCCGCAGGATCAAGAACGTTCCAGACAGACCTGGGCTCACTAGCTCCCTCCTGCAGAGGAAACATGAGAGAACAGCTGTTTGGAGGTTGCTTTGACTTCCCCTGGAGGGTAGGATCCCTCCCTGGGTGCAGGGCCTCAGGGGCCATTGCCGCTGAGAAATGCCTCGAAGCCAGACCTTTTTCCAGCCTTGTATGACTCAGCACGGAGGAGACTGGAAAAGCTCTCTTCCTTGGAGGAAGGAAAGGCAGCCCCAGAGAGTGTGTTTTCACACCTGTATCTTGCAGCAAGTGTTTGGCGTCTCAGACGTCAGACCTCCAGGCCTGCTCCAACGGCCTCAGTTCCAGAGTCAGGGCCGTGTGTCTCCCTGCATTTTCTGAGCCTTGGGAACACATTCCTAGGTCAGAACAGTCCTGCCCATGGGGAAGGAGGCTGCGGAGTGTGTCTGAGGGGGTCGGGTGCCATGCTGGGGTCCAATAGACCCGGTACCTCCAATAGACCCCAGGACAACAGCGGTGGGGCTCCCCCTGGCTTCCGAAATGCCAAAGCGAGAAGCAAAGCTAGCTCTATCAGAAGGAAGAAAAGAGCAATCGGATGGATGTTCAGGCTGTTGCTGGGCCGCACCACTTCAGGGTCCCCCCCGAGAGGAACAGGCGCCCTGTGGCCCCTAGGTCCGATATGCAGGTTAACACACAGGGTGTGTCCCCATAGGAGCCAAGAATTTTCCTGACAGACCTAGGCTCACTAGAGCTCTCCTACAGGGCAAAAGGGGTAGAACAGACTGTGGATGTGACTCTGCCTTTCCCAGCGAGCATGGGGCCCTCCCTACGGCCCTGGGCTCCAGGGAAAATTGTCCTTGAAAAATGACCTCCAAGAAGCGCTTTTTTTCAGCAGGCTGGGATGCAGAGTTCACAGGATGCGGGGAAAGTGATCGTCCTTCAGGGAAGAAGAGGCAGCCACCCAGTGTGTGTTTGCAAGCCTGTATTTGGAAGAAACTGGTTAGCTCCTTCAAGGGGAGACCTCCAGGTCTGCTCAGAGGACCGAAATTCCAGAGGCAGCACCATGCATCTCCCCTGTCCTTTCTGAGCCTTGGAAAGACATGCCTAGCTTATAGCGGTATTGCTCATGAAGAAGCAGGATGCAGGAATGTGTCAGACATGACTGGGTGCCTTCCTGGGTTCAGCTCCGTGAGGGGCCTTTCCACTCAAAGTAGGTCCCATGCCTCCTTGGGAGGAAGTGGGGCCCGCTTGCCTCCAAATTGCCAAAGGCTGGAACAAAGCTAGTTCTATCAGAGGTAAGAAAAGAGCAATTGGATGGATGTGGAAGCTGTTGCTGGGCCGCACTGCTTCAGGCCCCCACCCCTCCGCCCCGAGAGAAACAGGCCCTGTGGCCCCTAGGTCCTGGATGCAGTTTCACACATAGAATGTGTCCCCATAGGAGCCAAGAATTTTCCTGACAGACCTAGGCTCACTAGAGCTCTCCTACAGAGCAAAGGGGATGGGACAGATGTGTGGCTGTGGCTCTGCCTTTCCCTGGGAGTGTGGAGCCGCTCCCTATGGCCCCGGGCTCCAGGGGAAGTTGCCCCTGAATAATGACCTCCAAGAAGCGCTTTTCCAACTGGCTGAGACGTGGAGTTCTCAGGATGCAGGGAAAGCGAGTGTCCTTCGGGGAAGCAAAGGCAGTCACCTGTTATCATGACTTACTAGAATAGTAGGTACCTTCTCCGGTTGGGCAGAGGCCTTCCCTACCTGATCTGAAAAAGAAAATGAAGTAGCTCGCTGATTTGAGAAATAATTCCCAGACTTGGGTTTCCAACCAGTATAGAATCCGACAATGGCCCTGTCTTTGTAGCCGCGTTAATTAACAGGTATGTGAAGCTCTAAATATCAGTGGAAATTACATACAGCATATAGGCCCCAGTGTTCTGGAATGGTGGAAAGAAACAACCAAACTCTTGAAGAGACACTTTCAAAATGGATCATAGAGACTGACTGTACGTGGATGGGCTTGCTTCCGGCAGACTTACTCATATTACGGGTAACCACACGTTCCCACAGTTGTTGTCCTTATGAAATTTTCTATGGGAGACCCCCTCCCACAGTGAGGCAGGTGTTAGCAGATTTGCCACAAGTAAGGGGGTGGGATTTCACAGCAGATGGAACAATTAGGTAAGGTAATAAATCAGGTAACTAAGTTTGTATAAAAAAGAATATCATTCCCCCTTGAGGAACAGATTCATGAATTTGTGCTCAGTGATCAGGTGTGGCTCAATGACTGGAAACACAATTCCTTGGCCTGACATCGGAAAGGTCCTTATACTGTTGTTTTAGCCACAATTCTGAAAGAGATGGGAATACCAGACCACCTAACCTGCCTCTTGAGAAATCTGGATGAAGGTCAGGAAGCAACAGTTAGAGCAGGACATGGAACAACAGACTGGTTCCAAAAAGGAAAAGGAGTATGTCAAGGCTGTATATTGTCACCCTGTTTATTTAACTTCTATGCAGAGTACATCATGAAAAATGCTGGGATGGAAGATACATAAGCTGGAATCAAGATTGCCGTAGAAATATCAATCAACTTAGATATGCAGATGACACCACCATTATGGCAGAACGTGAAGAGGAACGGGTATGTCGGGGAACTTCTTGAGTTGCAGCAAGGGTGTGAAGGACCCATTGGAAGTTCCAGAGGTTAGGTGTGGTTAGTCTCGAGATGCCTCAGCGGAAATGGGCCTCATGTCGCCTGGAATGGAGAGGCTCCTGGATATTCCCGAGTTTCAGCAGGTGCTCTCGAGTTACGACGGGGATTCAGGGACCCGCTCTGGCGGCCGCAGGAAAGGCCAGTTATCATGCGTGTTGCTAGGGGGCCTCTCGTGATTCCTCCCGTCGATCTAAGACCTTGTGTGGAGTCGGGGCCGGAAGCTGAGGATTCCCTCCAGTGCTGACATGGATCTTGGGGTACTTCTGGAGTCTCCCCAGGGGAGTCAGTCCTCGTCTCGAGTGGGGCATGCACGTGCGCTTTCCTCCCGAGATGTAGCAGCAGTGTCATGCTTCCCTTCGCGGGATCAAGGGATCTGTGGCTTTCCCTCGAGGCTTTCCCACCAGGCTTTCCCACGAGGCTTTCCCACAGGGCTGTCCCACGTGCCATGAGTCGATCCTCGGCTTGAAAGTCGAGGCAGTGCAGGGAAAACAGATTTCCCTGGAATGGACTGAGACATCTGGGGACTCAGGGAATGGTGGCACGACCCTGGAGATCCTCTCGCCTTTCCGGCGGAGAGGCCTCCTCTTGAGATGCGACGGGAACACCGGGAATTCTTTTCCGACAACGCAGGGAAAGGATCCCTCCTCTCGAGCTAGGAGGCGGAAACGGGGCTCCTCTGGATGTGGGCGGGACTCTCGTGCTTCCTCTCGAGTGAAGACGGGTATGTCAGGGAACTTCTTGAGTTGCAGCAAGGGTGTGAAGGACCCTTTGGAAGTTCCAGAGGTTAGGTGTGATTAGCCTCGAGACGCCTCTGGGAAATGGGCCTCATCTCGCCTGGAGGGAGTACCTCCTGAATTTTCTCGAGTTGTGGCAGGCGCTCTAGACTTACGACGGGGATTCAGGGACCCGCTCTGGTGGCCTCAGGAAAGGCCAGTCCCCATGCGAGTTGCTCGGGGGCCTCTTGTGATTCCCCTCCCGTTAATGCCGGGCCTAAGTCTTGTGTGGAGTTGGGCCGGAAGTGAGGATTCCTCTCCAGTGCTGACATGGATCTTGGGTAATTCTGGAGTCTCCCCAGGGGAGTCAGTCCTCATCTTGAGTGGGGGCATGCACGTGCGCTTCCTCCCGAGCTGTAGCAGCAGTGTCACGATTCCCTTTGCGTGGATCAAGGATCTGTGGCTTTCCCTCGAGGCTTTCCCACGAGGCTTTCCCACGGCTTTCCCACAAGGCTGTCCCAGGAGCCACCATGGTGTGAGTCGATCCTCGGCTTGAAAGTCGAGGCAGTGCAGGGAAAACAGGTTTCCCTGGAATGGACTGAGACATCTGGGGACTCAGGAATGGTGGCACGACCCTGGAGATCCTCTCGCCTTTCCGGCGGAGAGGGCCTCCTCTTGAGATGCGACGGGAACGCCGGAATTCTTTCCGACCACGCAGGGAAAGGATCCCTCCTCTCGAGCTAGGAGGCGGAAACGGGGCTCCTCTGGATGTGGGCGGGACTCTCGTGCTTCCTCTCGAGTGGAGACGGGTATGTCGGGGAACTTCTTGAGTTGCAGCAAGGGTGTGAAGGACCCTTTGGAAGTTCCAGAGGTTAGGTGTGATTAGCCTCGAGACGCCTCAGCGGAAATGGGCCTCATCTCGCCTGGAGGGGAGTACCTCCTGAATTTTCTCGAGTTGTGGCAGGTGCTCTCGACTTACGACGGGACCTCAGGGACCCGCTCTGGTGGCCTCAGGAAAGGCCAGCCCCATGCGAGTTGCTCGGGGCCTCTGGGATTCCCTCCCGAATGCCGGGGCCTAAGTCTTGTGTGGAGTGGTGCCGGTGAGGATTCCTCTCCAGTGCTGACATGGATCTTGGGTATTCTGGAGTCTCCCCAGGGGAGTCAGTCCTCGTCTCGAGTGGGGGCATGCACGTGCGCTTTCCTTCCGAGCTGTAGCAGCAGTGTCACGCTTCCCTTGCGTGGATCAAGAGATCTGTGGCTTTCCCTCGAGGCTTTCCCACGAGGCTTTCCCACGAGGCTTTCCCACAGGCTGTCCCAAGTGCCACCGTGGTGTGAGTCGATCCTCGGCTTGAAAGTCGAGGCAGTGCAGGGAAAACAGGTTTCCCTGGAATGGACTGAGACATCTGGGGACTCAGGGAATGGTGGACGACCCTGGAGTTCCTCTCGCCTTTCCTGCGGAGAGGCCTCCTCTTGAGATGCGACGGGAACGCCTGGAATTCTTTCCCGACCACGCAGGGAAAGGATCCCTCCTCTCGAGCTAGGAGGCGGACACGGGGCTCATCTGGATGTGGGCAGACTCTCGTGCTTCCTCTCGAGTGGAGACGGGTATGTCGGGGAACTTCTTGAGTTGCAGCAAGGTGTGAAGGACCCTTTGGAAGTTCCAGAGTTAGGTGTGATTAGCCTCGAGACGCCTCAGCGGAAATGGCCTCATCTCCGGAGGGGAGAACCTCCTGGATTTTCTCGAGTTGGGGCAGGTGCTCTCGACTTACGACGGGGACCTCAGGGACCCGCTCTGGTGGCCTCAGGAAAGGCCAGCCCATGCGAGTTGCTCGGGGGCTCTCGGGGGATTCCTCTCCCGTCGATGCGGGGCCTAAGATCTTGTGTGGAGTCGGTGCCGGTCCTGAGCATTCCTCTCCAGTGCTGACATGGATCTGGGCTTCTTCTGGAGTCTCCCCAGGGGAGTCAGTCCTCGTCTCGAGTGGGGGCATGCACGTGCGCTTTCCTCCGAGCTGTAGCAGCAGTGTCACCCTTTCCTTCGCGAGGATCAAGGGATCGGGCTTTCCCTCGAGGCTTTCCCACGAGGCTTTCCCACGGGGGGCTGTCCCAGTGCCACCGTGGTGTGAGTCGATCCTCGGCTTGAAAGTCGAGGCAGTGCAGGAAAACAGGTTTCCCTTGAATGGACTGACACATCTGGGGACTCTGGGAATGGTGGCACGACCCTGGAGTTCCTCTCGCCTTTCCTGTGGAGAGCGCCTCCTCTTGAGATGCGACGGGAACGCCGGGAATTCTTTCCCGACCACGCAGGGAAAGGATCCCTCCTCTCGAGCTAGGAGGCGGAAACGGGGCTCCTCTGGATGTGGGCAGGACTCTCGTGCTTCCTCTCGAGTGGAAACGGGTATGTCGGGTACTTCTTGAGTTGCAACAATGGTGTGAAGGACCCTTTGTAGTTCCAGAGTTAGGTGTATTAGCCTGGAGACGCCTCAGCGGAAATTGGCCTCATCTCGCCGGATGGGAGAACCTCCTGGATTTTCTCGTGTTTGGCAGCTGCTCTCGACTTACGACGGGGACCTCAGGGACCCGCTCTGGTGGCCTCAGGAAAGGCCAGTCCCCATGCGAGTTGCTCGGGGGCCTCTAAGGTTTCCTCTCCCGTCGATGCCGGGGCCTAAACCTTGTGTGGAGTCAGTGCCGGAACCTGAGGATTCCTCTCCAGTGCTGACATGGATCTTGGGGTACTTCTGGAGTCTCCCCAGGGGTAGTCAGTCCTCGTCTCGAGTGGGGGCATGCACGTGCGCTTTCCTCCCGAGCTGTAGCCGCAGTGTCACCTTCCTTCGCGTGGACAAGGGATCTGTGGCTTTCCCTCGGCTTTACGAGGCTTTCCCACGAGGCTTTCCCACACACCCCACGTGCCACCGTGGTGTGAGTCTATCCTCGGCTTGAAAGTCAAAACAGTGCAGAGAAAACAGGTTTCCCTGGAATGGACTGAGACATCTGGGGACTCTGGGAATGCTGGCATGACCCGGAGTTCCTCTCGCCTTTCCTGTGGAGAGCGCCTCCTCTTGAGATGCGACGGGAACGCCGGGAATTCTTTCTCGAGCACGCAGGGAAAGGATCCCTCCTCTCGAGCTAGGAGGGAAACGGGGCTCCTCTGGATGTGGTCGGGACTCTCGTGCTTCCTCTCGAGTGGAGACGGGTATGTCAGGGAACTTCTTGAGTTGCAGCAAAGGTGTGAAGGATCCTTTGGAAGTTTCAGAGGTCAGGTGTGATTAGCCTCAGGACGCCTCAGCAGAAATGGGCCTCATCTCGCCTGGAGGGGAGAACCTCCTGTATTTTCTCGAGTTGCGGCAGGTGCTCTCGACTTACGACGGGGACCTCAGGGACCCGCTCTAGTGGCCTCAGGAAAGGCCAGTCCCCATGCGAGTTGCTCGGGGGCCTCTCAGGATTCCTCTCCCGTCGATGCCGGGGCCTAAGATCTTGTGTGGAGTCGGTGCCGGAACCTGAGGATTCCTCTCCAGTGCTGACATGGATCTTGGGGTACTTCTGGAGTCTCCCCAGGGGAGTCAGTCCTCGTCTCGAGTGGGGGCATGCACGTGCGCTTTCCTCCCGAGCTGCAGCAGCAGTGTCACGCTTCCCTTCGCGTGGATCAAGGGATCTGTGGCTTTCCCTCGAAGCTTTCCCACGAGGCTTTCCCATGAGGCTTTCCACGAGACTTTCCCACGAGGCTTTCCCACCAGGCTTTCCCACAGGGCTGTCCCACGTGCCACCGAGGTGTGAGTCGATCCTTGGCTTGAAAGTCGAGGCAGTGCAGGGAAAACAGGTTTCCCAGGAATGGACTGAGACGTCTGGAAGACTCTGGGAATGGTGGCACGACCCTGGAGTTCCTCTCTCCTTTCCTGTGGAGAGCGCCTCCAATTGAGATGCGACGGGAACGCCGGGAATTCTTTCCCGACCACGCAGGGAAAGATCCCTCCTCTCGAGCTATGAGGCGGAAACGGGGCTCCTCTGGATGTTGGCGGGACTCTCCGTGCTTCCTCTCGAGTGGAGACGGGTACGTCGGGGAACTTCTTGAGTTGCAGCAATGGTGTGAAAGGACCCTTTGGAAAGTTCCAGAGGTTCAGGTGTAATTAGCCTGGGGACGCCTCAGAGGAAATGGGCCTCATCTCCCCTGGAGGGGAGAACCTCCTGCATTTCTCGAGCTGGTGCAGGTGCTCTCGACTTAAGACGGGGACCTCAGGACCCGCTCTGGTGCCCTCAGGTAAGGCCAGTCCCCATGCGAGTTGCTCAGGGGCCTCTCGGATTTCTCTCCCGTCGATGCCGGGGTCTAAAACCTTGTGTGGAGTCGGTGCCGGAACCTGAGGATTCCTCTCCAGTGCTGACATAGATCTTGGGGTACTTCTGGAGTCTCCCCAGGGGAGTCAGTCCTCATCTCGAGTGGAGGCATGCACGTGCGCTTCCTCCCAAGCTGTAGCAGCAGTGTCACGCTTCTCTTTGCATGGATCAAGGAATCTGTGGCTTTCCCTCGAGGATTTCCCTAAGGGCTGTGCAAGTGCCACCGTGGTGTGAGTGGATCCTCGTCCTGAAAGTCGAGGCAGTGTAGGGAAACAGGTTTCCCTGGAATGGACTGAGACATCTGGGGGACTCTGGGAATGGGTGCACGAATCTGGAGTTCCTCTCGCCTTTCCTGTGGATAGCGCCTCCTCTTGAGATGAGTCCGGGAACTCCGGGAATACTTGACCGTCCACTCAGTGAAAGGATCCCTCCTCTCGAGCTAGGAGGCAGTAACGGGGCTACTCTGGATGTGGGCCGGGACTCTCCTGCTTCCTCTCGAGTGGAGAGGTGTATTTCGGGAACTTCTTGAGTTGCAGCTAGGGTTGAAGGCCCGTTTGGTTAGTTCCAGACGCTTGTTGAATAGCCTCGAGACGCGTCATCGGATATGGGCCACATCTCGCCTGGAGGGGAGAACCTCCTGGATTTTCTCGAGTTGCAGCAGGAGCTCTCGACTTACGACTTGACCTCAGAGACCCGCTCTGTTGCCTCATGAAAGGCCAGTCCCCATGCAAGTTGCTCGGGGCACTCTCCACAGGAAACGAGAGAGGAACTCCAGTGTCGTGCCACCATTCCCAGAGTCCCACAGATGTCTCAGTCCATTCAAGGGAAACCTGTTTTCCTTGCACTGCCTTGACTTTCAAGCCTAGGATCGACTCACACCACGGTGGCACGTGGGACAGCCCACTGGAAAGCCTCGTGGGAAAGCGTCGTGGGAAAGCCTCGAGGGGAAAGCCACAGATCCCTTGATCCACTCGAAGGGAAGCATGACACTGCTTGGGACCCACTCCCCTGGGGAGTCACTCTGGTGGCCTCAGGAAAGGCCAGTCCCCATGCGAGTGCTCGGGGCCTCTCGGGATTCCTCTCTCGTCAATGCCGGGGCCTAAGATCTTGTGTGGAGTCGGTGCCGGAACCTGAGGATTTCTGTCCAGTGCTGACATGGATCCTGGGGTACTTCTGGAGTCTCCCCAGGGGAGTCAGTCCTCGTCCGAGTGGGGGCATGCACGTGCGCTTTCCTCCAGAGCTGTAGCAGCAGAGTCTCGCTTCCCTTCGCGTGGATCAAGGGATCTGTGGCTTTCCCTCGAGACTTTACCACGAGGCTTTCCCACGGGGCTTTCCCATAGGGCTGTCCCACGTGCCACCGTGGTGTGAGTCGATGCTCGGCTTGAAAGTCGAGGCAGTGCAGGGAAAACACATTTCCCTGGAATGGACTGAGACATCTGTGGGACTCAGGTAATGGTGTCACGACCCTGGAGTTCCCTCGTCTTTCCTGTCGAAAGCGCCTCCTCTTGAGATGCGACAGGAACGCCGGGAATTCTTTCCCGAACACGCAGGGAAAGGATCCCTCCTCTCGAGCTAGGAGGCGGAAACGGGGCTCCTCTGGATGTGGGCGGGACTCTCGTGCTTCCTCTCGAGTGGAGACCGGTATGTCGGGGAACTTCTTGAGTTGCAGCAAGGGTGTGAAGGACCCTTTGGAAGTTCCAGAGGTAGGTGTGATTAGCCTCGAGATACCTCAGCGGAAATAGGCCTCATCTCGCCTGGAGGGGAGAACCTCCTGGATTTTCTCGAGTTGCGGCAGGTGCTCTCAACTTACGACGGGGACCCAGGGACCCGCTCTGGTGGCCTCCCGAAAGGCCAGTCCCCATGCGAGTTGCTGGGCCTCTCGGGATTCCTCTCCCTCGATGCCGGGGCCTAAGACCTTGTGTGGAGTCGGTGCCGGAACCTGAGGATTCCTCTCCAGTGTGACATGGATCTTGGGGTACTTCTGGAGTCTCCCCAGGGGAGTCAGTCCTCGACTCGAGTGGGCATGCACGTGCGCTTTCCTCCCGAGCTGTAGCAGCAGTGTACGCTTCCCTTCGCGTGGATCAAGGGATCTGTGGCTTTCCCGAGGCTTTCCCACGAGCTTTCCCACGAGGCTTTCCCACGACAGGGCTGTCCCACGTGCCACCGTGGTGTGAGTCGATCCTCGGCTTGAAAGTCGAGGCAGTGCAGGGAAAACAGGTTTCCCTGGAATGGACTGAGACATCTGGGGACTCTGGGAATGGTGGCACGAACCTGGATTTCCTCTCGCCTTTCCTGTGGAGAGCGCCTCCTCTTGAGATTCGACGGGAACGCGGGAATTCTTTCCGACCACGCAGGAAAGGATCCCTCCTCTCGAGCTAGGAGGCGGAAACGGGGCTCCTCTGGATGTGGGCGGGACTCTCGTGCTTCCTCTCCAGTGGAGACGGGTATGTCGGGACTTCTTGAGTTGCAGCAAGGTTTTGAAGGACCCTTTGGAAGTTCCACAGGTTAGGTGTGATTAGCCTGGAGATGCCTCAGCGGAAATGGGCCTCATCTCGCCTGGGAAGAACAACCTGGATTTCTCCAGTTGAGGCAGGTGCTCAGACTTACGACGGACCTCAGGGACCGCTCTGGTGGCCTCAGGAAAGACCAGTCCCCATGCGAATTGCTCGGGGGCCTCTCGGGATTCCTCTCCCGTCGATGCCGGGCCTAAGACTTGTGTGGAGTGGTGCCAGAACCTGAGGATTCCTCTCCAGTGCTGACATGGATCTTGGGGTACTTCTGGAGTCTCCCCAGGGAGTCAGTCCTCGTCTCGAGTGGGGGCATGCACGTGCGCTTTTCTCCCTGTAGCAGCAGTGTCACGCTTCCCTTCGCGTGGGTCAAGGGATCTGTGGCTTTCCCTCGAGCTTTCCCAAGAGGATTTCCACGAGGCTTTTCCACAGGGCTGTCCCACGTGCCACCGTGGTGTGAGTCGATCCTCGCCGTGAAAGTCGAGGCAGTGCAGGGAAAACAGGTTTCCCTGGAATGGACTGAGACATCTGGGCGACTCTGTGAATGGTGGCACGACCCTGGAGTTCCTCTCGCCTTTCCTGTGGAGAGCGCTTCCCCTTGAGAAGCGACGGAATGGCGGGATTATTTCCGACCAACAGGGAAAGGATCCCTCATGTCGAGCTTCGATACCAAAACGGGTCTCCTCTGGATGTGGGCGGGACTCTCGTGCTTCCTCTCGAGTGGAGACGGGTATGTCGGGGAACTTCTTGAGTTGCAGCAAGGACCCTTTTGAAGTTCCAGAGTTTAGTGTGTGATGAGCCTCCAGACGCCTCCGAGGAAATGGGCCTCATCTCGCCTGGAGGGAGAACCTCCTGGATTTTCTAGAGTTGGGCAGGGTCTCTCGAGTTACGACAGGGACCTCAGGGACCGCTCTGGTGGCCTCACGAAAGGCCAGTGCCCATGGGAGTTGCAA
>NW_017219089.1:0-11569 GCF_001704415.2 Capra hircus | reverse complement strand
CGGGGGCTAGCCTTGCCCAGACTTGCCTTGCTTTTAGGCTCCCTCCCAGGAAGGAGCAGGCAGCAGGAGCCTGGGAGACGCCACTGGCGCCTTCCTTGCCTCAGCTCCAATCCTGCCTTGCCTTTGCACTTAGGTCCCAGTCCTCCTTAAGGAGGCTTAGGGGCTGGTGGGTTGCACACTGCCAAGGGCTCCAGCAGTGAGAAGCTCTGTCAGAGGGAAGGAAGGGCAACTGCAGGCTCCTCCAGCGGTTGCTTGGCCGCCCAGATTCAGCGCCACACGGAGAGCACCAGGGCTCCAGGGCCCCTGGCTGGGTTTTCAGCCCCGCACACACGGAGGCTGATTCCTTGGGTGCCCAGAAAGTGTATGACAGACGTAGGTTCCCTAGCACTCTCCTCCCCAGCAGAGACATGTGCAGGTGTTTGGGCCTGATCCTGCGTGTCTGGGTTCCTGCCCACAGCCCCAACTCAGGGGAAGCAGCCCCTGAGGCAAGACCTGCTGGAGGAGCCCTGCGCCCCCGCCTGATAGGCGAGTGCACAGCCAGCAGGGAAGCGAGCCTCCTCGGGGGAAGAGGAGGCAGCAAGCCCCGTCAAGCTGAAATCCCTGCTTACACGAAGCTAAGTGCGACTCCAGTACGGCAGATCTCTAGCTCTCTTCAGAGGCCCGATCTGGCAGAGTTCCTGGCACCAAGATGCTCTGCCATAGGCGAGCCTTGCGCAGACTTGCCTTGCTTTAAGGCTCCCTCCCCAGGAAGGAGCAGGCTGTGTGAGGCTCGGAAACGCCACTGGCGCCTTCCTGGCTTCAGCTCTACCCCTGCCTTGCCTTTGCACTTAGGTCCCAAGCGTCCTTGAGGAGGCTTAGGGGCTGGTGGGTTGCACACTGCCAAGGGCTCCAGCAGTGAAAGCTCTGTCAGAGGGAAGCGAAGGGCAACAGCAGGGCTCCTTCAGCGGTTCCTTGGCCGCCCAGACAAAGCTCCGCACGGAGAGCACCAGGTTCCAAGGCCCCTGGCTGGGGTTTTGCATCCCCACACTCCCAGAGGCTGACTCCGTGGGTGCCTAGAAAGTGTGTGAGAGACGTAGGTTCCCTAGCACTCTCCTCCCCAGCAGAGACATGTGCAGGTGGTTGGGGCCTTATCCCTGCGTGTCTGGGTTCCCGCCCACAGCCTCAACTCAGGGGAAGCAGCCCCTGAGGCAAGACCTGCTGGAGGAGCCCTGCGCGCCCGCCTGATAGGCGAGAGCACAGCCAGCAGTGTAGCGAGCCTCCTCGGGAGAAGAGGAGGCAGCCGAGCCCAGTCAAGAGGAAAGCCCTGCTTGCACGGAGCTAAGTGGGCCTCCAGTACGGCAGAGCTCTAGCTCTGCTCAGAGCCCCGATCTGGCAGAGTTTCTGGCGCGAGGCTGCTCGGCCGGGGGCTCGCCTTGCCCAGACTTGCCTTGCTTTTAGGCTCCCTCCCCAGGAAGGAGCTGTCTGAGCGAGCCTGGGAGACGCCACTGGTGCCTTCCTTGCCTCAGCTCCAATCCTGCCTTGCCTTTGCACATAGGTGCCAGGCGTCGTTGGGGAGGCTTAGGGGGGTGGTGGGTTGCACACTGCCAAGGGCTTCAGCAGTGAGAGCTCTGTCAGAGGGAAGGAAGGGCAACTGCAGGGCTCCTCCAGCGGTTTCTAGGCCGCCTAGAATCAGCGCCGCACCGAGAGCACCAGGCTCCCAGGGCCCCTGGCTGGGGTTTTCAGCCCCGCACACACGGAGGCTGATTCCTTGGGTGCCCAGAAAGTGTATGACAGACGTAGGTTCCCTAGCACTCTCCTCCCCAGCAGAGACATGTGCAGGTGGTTGGGCCTGATCCTGCGTGTCTGGGTTCCTGCCCACAGCCCCAACTCAGGGGAAGCAGCCCCTGAGGCAAGACCTGCTGGAGGAGCCCTGCGCCCCGCCTGATAGGCGAGTGCACAGCCAGCAGGGAAGCGAGCCTCCTCGGGGAAGAGGAGGCAGCCCAGCCCCGTCAAGTTGAAAGCCCTGCTTGCACGGAGCTAAGTGCGCCTCCAGTACGGCAGAGCTCTAGCTCTGCTCAGAGCCCCGATCTGGCAGAGTTCCTGGCGCGAGGCTGCTCTGCCGGGGCTAGCCTTGCCCAGACTTGCCTTGCTTTTAGGCTGCCTCTCCAGGAAGGAGCAGGCAGCAGGAGCCTGGGAGTCGCCACTGGCGCCTTCTTGCCTCAGCTCCAATCCTGCCTTGCCTTTGCACTTAGGTCCCAGTCCTCCTTAAGGAGAGCTTAGGGGCTGGTGGGTTGCACACTGCCAAGGGCTCCAGCAGTGAGAATTCTGTCAGAGGGAAGGGAAGGGCAACTGCAGGGCTCCTCCAGCGGTTGCTTGGCCGCCCAGATTCAGCGCCACACGGAGAGCACCAGGCTCCAGGCCCCTGGCTGGGGTTTTCAGCCCCGCACACACGGAGGCTGATTCCTTGGGTGCCCAGAAAGTGTATGACAGACGTAGGTTCCCTAGCACTCTCCTCCCCAGCAGAGACATGTGCAGGTGTTTGGGGCCTGATCCTGCGTGTCTGGGTTCCTGCCCACAGCCCCAACTCAGGGGAAGCAGCCCCTGAGGCAAGACCTGCTGGAGGAGCCCTGCGCCCCCGCCTGATAGGCGAGTGCACAGCCAGCAGGGAAGCGAGCCTCCTCGGGGGAAGAGGAGGCAGCAAGTCCCCGTCAAGCTGAAATCCCTGCTTACACGAAGCTAAGTGCGACTCCAGTACGGCAGATCTCTAGCTCTGTTCAGAGGCCCGATCTGGCAGAGTTCCTGGCACCAAGATGCTCTGCCATAGGCGAGCCTTGCGCAGACTTGCCTTGCTTTAAGGCTCCCTCCCCAGGAAGGAGCAGGCTGTGTGAGGCTCGGAAACGCCACTGGCGCCTTCCTGGCTTCAGCTCTACCCCTGCCTTGCCTTTGCACTTAGGTCCCAAGCGTCCTTGAGGAGGGCTTAGGGCTGGTGGGTTGCACACTGCCAAGGGCTCCAGCAGTGAAAGCTCTGTCAGAGGGAAGCGAAGGGCAACAGCAGGGCTCCTTCAGCGGTTCCTTGGCCGCCCAGACAAAGCTCCGCACGGAGAGCACCAGGTTCCAAGGGCCCCTGGCTGGGTTTTGCATCCCCACACTCCCAGAGGCTGACTCCGTGGTGCCTAGAAAGTGTGTGAGAGACGTAGGTTCCCTAGCACTCTCCTCCCCAGCAGAGACATGTGCAGGTGGTTGGGGCCTTATCCTGCGTGTCTGGGTTCCCGCCCACAGCCTCAACTCAGGGAAGCAGCCCCTGAGGCAAGACCTGCTGGAGGAGCCCTGCGCGCCCGCCTGATAGGCGAGAGCACAGCCAGCAGTGTAGCGAGCCTCCTCGGGAGAAGAGGAGGCAGCCGAGCCCAGTCAAGAGGAAAGCCCTGCTTGCACGGAGCTAAGTGGCCTCCAGTACGGCAGAGCTCTAGCTCTGCTCAGAGCCCCGATCTGGCAGAGTTTCTGGCGCGAGGCTGCTCGGCCGGGGGCTCGCCTTGCCCAGACTTGCCTTGCTTTTAGGCTCCCTCCCAGGAAGGAGCTGTCTGAGCGAGCCTGGGAGACGCCACTGGTGCCTTCCTTGCCTCAGCTCCAATCCTGCCTTGCCTTTGCACATAGGTGCCAGGCGTCGTTGGGAGGCTTAGGGGGTGGTGGGTTGCACACTGCCAAGGGCTTCAGCAGTGAGAGCTCTGTCAGAGGAAGGGAAGGGCAACTGCAGGGCTCCTCCAGCGGTTTCTAGGCCGCCTAGAATCAGCGCCGCACCGAGAGCACCAGGCTCCCAGGGCCCCTGGCTGGGTTTTCAGCCCCGCACACACGGAGGCTGATTCCTTGGGTGCCCAGAAAGTGTATGACAGACGTAGGTTCCCTAGCACTCTCCTCCCCAGCAGAGACATGTGCAGGTGGTTGGGGCCTGATCCTGCGTGTCTGGGTTCCTGCCCACAGCCCCAACTCAGGGGAAGCAGCCCCTGAGGCAAGACCTGCTGGAGGAGCCCTGCGCCCCGCCTGATAGGCGAGTGCACAGCCAGCAGGAAGCGAGCCTCCTCGGGGAAGAGGAGGCAGCCCAGCCCCGTCAAGTTGAAAGCCCTGCTTGCACGGAGCTAAGTGCGCCTCCAGTACGGCAGAGCTCTAGCTCTGCTCAGAGCCCCGATCTGGCAGAGTTCCTGGCGCGAGGCTGCTCTGCCGGGGGGCTAGCCTTGCCCAGACTTGCCTTGCTTTTAGGCTGCCTCTCCAGGAAGGAGCAGGCAGCAGGAGCCTGGGAGTCGCCACTGGCGCCTTTCTTGCCTCAGCTCCAATCCTGCCTTGCCTTTGCACTTAGGTCCCAGTCCTCCTTAAGGAGAGCTTAGGGGCTGGTGGGTTGCACACTGCCAAGGGCTCCAGCAGTGAGAATTCTGTCAGAGGGAAGGGAAGGGCAACTGCAGGGCTCCTCCAGCGGTTGCTTGGCCGCCCAGATTCAGCGCCACACGGAGAGCACCAGGCTCCCAGGCCCCTGGCTGGGGTTTTCAGCCCCGCACACACGGAGGCTGATTCCTTGGGTGCCCAGAAAGTGTATGACAGACGTAGGTTCCCTAGCACTCTCCTCCCCAGCAGAGACATGTGCAGGTGTTTGGGGCCTGATCCTGCGTGTCTGGGTTCCTGCCCACAGCCCCAACTCAGGGGAAGCAGCCCCTGAGGCAAGACCTGCTGGAGGAGCCCTGCGCCCCCGCCTGATAGGCGAGTGCACAGCCAGCAGGGAAGCGAGCCTCCTCGGGGGAAGAGGAGGCAGCAAGTCCCCGTCAAGCTGAAATCCCTGCTTACACGAAGCTAAGTGCGACTCCAGTACGGCAGATCTCTAGCTCTGTTCAGAGGCCCGATCTGGCAGAGTTCCTGGCACCAAGATGCTCTGCCATAGGCGAGCCTTGCGCAGACTTGCCTTGCTTTAAGGCTCCCTCCCCAGGAAGGAGCAGGCTGTGTGAGGCTCGGAAACGCCACTGGCGCCTTCCTGGCTTCAGCTCTACCCCTGCCTTGCCTTTGCACTTAGGTCCCAAGCGTCCTTGAGGAGGGCTTAGGGGCTGGTGGGTTGCACACTGCCAAGGGCTCCAGCAGTGAAAGCTCTGTCAGAGGGAAGCGAAGGGCAACAGCAGGGCTCCTTCAGCGGTTCCTTGGCCGCCCAGACAAAGCTCCGCACGGAGAGCACCAGGTTCCAAGGGCCCCTGGCTGGGTTTTGCATCCCCACACTCCCAGAGGCTGACTCCGTGGGTGCCTAGAAAGTGTGTGAGAGACGTAGGTTCCCTAGCACTCTCCTCCCCAGCAGAGACATGTGCAGGTGGTTGGGGCCTTATCCTGCGTGTCTGGGTTCCCGCCCACAGCCTCAACTCAGGGGAAGCAGCCCCTGAGGCAAGACCTGCTGGAGGAGCCCTGCGCGCCCGCCTGATAGGCGAGAGCACAGCCAGCAGTGTAGCGAGCCTCCTCGGGAGAAGAGGAGGCAGCCGAGCCCAGTCAAGAGGAAAGCCCTGCTTGCACGGAGCTAAGTGGGCCTCCAGTACGGCAGAGCTCTAGCTCTGCTCAGAGCCCGATCTGGCAGAGTTTCTGGCGCGAGGCTGCTCGGCCGGGGGCTCGCCTTGCCCAGACTTGCCTTGCTTTTAGGCTCCCTCCCCAGGAAGGAGCTGTCTGAGCGAGCCTGGGACGCCACTGGTGCCTTCCTTGCCTCAGCTCCATCCTGCCTTGCCTTTGCACATAGGTGCCAGCGTCTTGGGAGGGCTTAGGGGGTGGTGGGTTGCACACTGCCAAGGGCTCAGCAGTGAAGCTCTGTCAGAGGGAAGGGAAGGGCAACTGCAGGGCTCCTCAGCGGTTTCTGGCCGCCAGAAAGCGCCGCACCGAGAGCACCAGGTCCCAGGGCCCCTGGCTGGGTTTTGCAGAGGCTGATTCCTTGGGTGCCCAGAAAGTGTATGACAGACGTAGGTTCCCTAGCACTCTCCTCCCCAGCAGAGACATGTGCAGGTGGTTGGGGCCTGATCCTGCGTGTCTGGGTGCCCACAGCCAACTCAGGGGAAGCAGCCCCTGAGGCAAGACCTGCTGGAGGAGCCCTGCGCCCCGCCTGATAGGCGAGTGCACAGCCAGCAGGGAAGCGAGCCTCCTCGGGAAGAGGAGGCAGCCCAGCCCAGTCAAGTTGAAAGCCCTGCTTGCACGGAGCTAAGTGCGCCTCCAGTACGGCAGAGCTCTAGCTCTGCTCAGAGCCCCGATCTGGCAGAGTTCCTGGCGCGAGGCTGCTCTGCCGGGGCTAGCCTTGCCCAGACTTGCCTTGCTTTTAGGCTGCCTCCCAGGAAGGAGCAGGCAGCAGGAGCCTGGGAGTCGCCACTGGCGCCTTTCTTGCCTCAGCTCCAATCCTGCCTTGCCTTTGCACTTAGGTCCCAGCTCCTTAAGGAGAGCTTAGGGGCTGGTGGGTTGCACACTGCCAAGGGCTCCAGCAGTGAGAATTCTGTCAGAGGGAAGGAAGGGCAACTGCAGGGCTCCTCCAGCGGTTCTTGGCCGCCCAGATCAGCGCCCACGAGAGCACCAGGCTCCCAGGCCCCTGGCTGGGGTTTTCAGCCCCGCACACACGGAGGCTGATTCCTTGGGTGCCCAGAAAGTGTATGACAGACGTAGGTTCCCTAGCACTCTCCTCCCCAGCAGAGACATGTGCAGGTGTTTGGGGCCTGATCCTGCGTGTCTGGGTTCCTGCCCACAGCCCCAACTCAGGGGAAGCAGCCCCTGAGGCAAGACCTGCTGGAGGAGCCCTGCGCCCCCGCCTGATAGGCGAGTGCACAGCCAGCAGGGAAGCGAGCCTCCTCGGGGGAAGAGGAGGCAGCCCAGCCCCGTCAAGTTGAAAGCCCTGCTTGCACGGAGCTAAGTGCGCCTCCAGTACGGCAGAGCTCTAGCTCTGCTCAGAGCCCCGATCTGGCAGAGTTCCTGGCGCGAGGCTGCTCTGCCGGGGGCTAGCCTTGCCCAGACTTGCCTTGCTTTTAGGCTGCCTCTCCAGGAAGGAGCAGGCAGCAGGAGCCTGGGAGTCGCCACTGGCGCCTTTCTTGCCTCAGCTCCAATCCTGCCTTGCCTTTGCACTTAGGTCCCAGTCCTCCTTAAGGAGAGCTTAGGGGCTGGTGGGTTGCACACTGCCAAGGGCTCCAGCAGTGAGAATTCTGTCAGAGGGAAGGGAAGGGCAACTGCAGGGCTCCTCCAGCGGTTGCTTGGCCGCCCAGATTCAGCGCCACACGGAGAGCACCAGGCTCCCAGGTCCCCTGGCTGGGGTTTTCAGCCCCGCACACACGGAGGCTGATTCCTTGGGTGCCCAGAAAGTGTATGACAGACGTAGGTTCCCTAGCACTCTCCTCCCCAGCAGAGACATGTGCAGGTGTTTGGGGCCTGATCCTGCGTGTCTGGGTTCCTGCCCACAGCCCCAACTCAGGGGAAGCAGCCCCTGAGGCAAGACCTGCTGGAGGAGCCCTGCGCCCCGCCTGATAGGCGAGTGCACAGCCAGCAGGGAAGCGAGCCTCCTCGGGGGAAGAGGAGGCAGCAAGTCCCCGTCAAGCTGAAATCCCTGCTTACACGAAGCTAAGTGCGACTCCAGTACGGCAGATCTCTAGCTCTGTTCAGAGGCCCGATCTGGCAGAGTTCCTGGCACCAAGATGCTCTGCCATAGGCGAGCCTTGCGCAGACTTGCCTTGCTTTAAGGCTCCCTCCCCAGGAAGGAGCAGGCTGTGTGAGGCTCGGAAACGCCACTGGCGCCTTCCTGGCTTCAGCTCTACCCCTGCCTTGCCTTTGCACTTAGGTCCCAAGCGTCCTTGAGGAGGGCTTAGGGGCTGGTGGGTTGCACACTGCCAAGGGCTCCAGCAGTGAAAGCTCTGTCAGAGGGAAGCGAAGGGCAACAGCAGGGCTCCTTCAGCGGTTCCTTGGCCGCCCAGACAAAGCTCCGCACGGAGAGCACCAGGTTCCAAGGGCCCCTGGCTGGGTTTTGCATCCCCACACTCCCAGAGGCTGACTCCGTGGGTGCCTAGAAAGTGTGTGAGAGACGTAGGTTCCCTAGCACTCTCCTCCCCAGCAGAGACATGTGCAGGTGGTTGGGGCCTTATCCTGCGTGTCTGGGTTCCCGCCCACAGCCTCAACTCAGGGGAAGCAGCCCCTGAGGCAAGACCTGCTGGAGGAGCCCTGCGCGCCCGCCTGATAGGCGAGAGCACAGCCAGCAGGTGTAGCGAGCCTCCTCGGGAGAAGAGGAGGCAGCCGAGCCCAGTCAAGAGGAAAGCCCTGCTTGCACGGAGCTAAGTGGGCCTCCAGTACGGCAGAGCTCTAGCTCTGCTCAGAGCCCCGATCTGGCAGAGTTTCTGGCGCGAGGCTGCTCGGCCGGGGGCTCGCCTTGCCCAGACTTGCCTTGCTTTTAGGCTCCCTCCCCAGGAAGGAGCTGTCTGAGCGAGCCTGGGAGTCGCCACTGGTGCCTTCCTTGCCTCAGCTCCAATCCTGCCTTGCCTTTGCACATAGGTGCCAGGCGTCGTTTGGGAGGGCTTAGGGGGTGGTGGGTTGCACACTGCCAAGGGCTTCAGCAGTGAGAGCTCTGTCAGAGGGAAGGGAAGGGCAACTGCAGGGCTCCTCCAGCGGTTTCTAGGCCGCCTAGAATCAGCGCCGCACCGAGAGCACCAGGCTCCCAGGGCCCCTGGCTGGGGTTTTCAGCCCCGCACACACGGAGGCTGATTCCTTGGGTGCCCAGAAAGTGTATGACAGACGTAGGTTCCCTAGCACTCTCCTCCCCAGCAGAGACATGTGCAGGTGTTGGGGGCCTGATCCTGCGTGTCTGGGTTCCTGCCCACAGCCCCAACTCAGGGGAAGCAGCCCCTGAGGCAAGACCTGCTGGAGGAGCCCTGCGCCCCCGCCTGATAGGCGAGTGCACAGCCAGCAGGGAAGCGAGCCTCCTCGGGGAAGAGGAGGCAGCCCAGCCCCGTCAAGTTGAAAGCCCTGCTTGCACGGAGCTAAGTGCGCCTCCAGTACGGCAGAGCTCTAGCTCTGCTCAGAGCCCCGATCTGGCAGAGTTCCTGGCGCGAGGCTGCTCTGCCGGGGCTAGCCTTGCCCAGACTTGCCTTGCTTTTAGGCTGCCTCTCCAGGAAGGAGCAGGCAGCAGGAGCCTGGGAGTCGCCACTGGCGCCTTTCTTGCCTCAGCTCCAATCCTGCCTTGCCTTTGCACTTAGGTCCCAGTCCTCCTTAAGGAGAGCTTAGGGGCTGGTGGGTTGCACACTGCCAAGGGCTCCAGCAGTGAGAATTCTGTCAGAGGGAAGGGAAGGGCAACTGCAGGGCTCCTCCAGCGGTTGCTTGGCCGCCCAGATTCAGCGCCACACGGAGAGCACCAGGCTCCCAGGCCCCTGGCTGGGTTTTCAGCCCCGCACACACGGAGGCTGATTCCTTGGGTGCCCAGAAAGTGTATGACAGACGTAGGTTCCCTAGCACTCTCCTCCCCAGCAGAGACATGTGCAGGTGTTTGGGGCCTGATCCTGCGTGTCTGGGTTCCTGCCCACAGCCCCAACTCAGGGGAAGCAGCCCCTGAGGCAAGACCTGCTGGAGGAGCCCTGCGCCCCCGCCTGATAGGCGAGTGCACAGCCAGCAGGGAAGCGAGCCTCCTCGGGGAAGAGGAGGCAGCAAGTCCCCGTCAAGCTGAAATCCCTGCTTACACGAAGCTAAGTGCGACTCCAGTACGGCAGATCTCTAGCTCTGTTCAGAGGCCCGATCTGGCAGAGTTCCTGGCACCAAGATGCTCTGCCATAGGCGAGCCTTGCGCAGACTTGCCTTGCTTTAAGGCTCCCTCCCCAGGAAGGAGCAGGCTGTGTGAGGCTCGGAAACGCCACTGGCGCCTTCCTGGCTTCAGCTCTACCCCTGCCTTGCCTTTGCACTTAGGTCCCAAGCGTCCTTGAGGAGGGCTTAGGGGCTGGTGGGTTGCACACTGCCAAGGGCTCCAGCAGTGAAAGCTCTGTCAGAGGGAAGCGAAGGGCAACAGCAGGGCTCCTTCAGCGGTTCCTTGGCCGCCCAGACAAAGCTCCGCACGGAGAGCACCAGGTTCCAAGGGCCCCTGGCTGGGTTTTGCATCCCCACACTCCCAGAGGCTGACTCCGTGGGTGCCTAGAAAGTGTGTGAGAGACGTAGGTTCCCTAGCACTCTCCTCCCCAGCAGAGACATGTGCAGGTGGTTGGGGCCTTATCCTGCGTGTCTGGGTTCCCGCCCACAGCCCAACTCAGGGGAAGCAGCCCCTGAGGCAAGACCTGCTGGAGGAGCCCTGCGCGCCCGCCTGATAGGCGAGAGCACAGCCAGCAGTGTAGCGAGCCTCCTCGGGAGAAGAGGAGGCAGCCGAGCCCAGTCAAGAGGAAAGCCCTGCTTGCACGGAGCTAAGTGGGCCTCCAGTACGGCAGAGCTCTAGCTCTGCTCAGAGCCCCGATCTGGCAGAGTTTCTGGCGCGAGGCTGCTCGGCCGGGGGCTCGCCTTGCCCAGACTTGCCTTGCTTTTAGGCTCCCTCCCCAGGAAGGAGCTGTCTGAGCGAGCCTGGGAGACGCCACTGGTGCCTTCCTTGCCTCAGCTCCAATCCTGCCTTGCCTTTGCACATAGGTGCCAGCGTCGTTGGGGAGGCTTAGGGGTGGTGGGTTGCACACTGCCAAGGGCTTCAGCAGTGAGAGCTCTGTCAGAGGAAGGGAAGGGCAACTGCAGGGCTCCTCCAGCGGTTTCTAGGCCGCCTAGAATCAGCGCCGCACGAGAGCACCAGGCTCCCAGGGCCCCTGGCTGGGGTTTTCAGCCCCGCACACACGGAGGCTGATTCCTTGGGTGCCCAGAAAGTGTATGACAGACGTAGGTTCCCTAGCACTCTCCTCCCCAGCAGAGACATGTGCAGGTGTTGGGGCCTGATCCTGCGTGTCTGGGTTCCTGCCCACAGCCCCAACTCAGGGGAAGCAGCCCCTGAGGCAAGACCTGCTGGAGGAGCCCTGCGCCCCCGCCTGATAGGCGAGTGCACAGCCAGCAGGGAAGCGAGCCTCCTCGGGGGAAGAGGAGGCAGCCAGCCCCGTCAAGTTGAAAGCCCTGCTTGCACGGAGCTAAGTGCGCCTCCAGTACGGCAGAGCTCTAGCTCTGCTCAGAGCCCCGATCTGGCAGAGTTCCTGGCGCGAGGCTGCTCTGCCGGGGCTAGCCTTGCCCAGACTTGCCTTGCTTTTAGGCTGCCTCTCCAGGAAGGAGCAGGCAGCAGGAGCCTGGGAGTCGCCACTGGCGCCTTTCTTGCCTCAGCTCCAATCCTGCCTTGCCTTTGCACTTAGGTCCCAGTCCTCCTTAAGGAGAGCTTAGGGGCTGGTGGGTTGCACACTGCCAAGGGCTCCAGCAGTGAGAATTCTGTCAGAGGGAAGGGAAGGGCAACTGCAGGGCTCCTCCAGCGGTTGCTTGGCCGCCCAGATTCAGCGCCACACGGAGAGCACCAGGCTCCCAGGCCCCTGGCTGGGGTTTTCAGCCCCGCACACACGGAGGCTGATTCCTTGGGTGCCCAGAAAGTGTATGACAGACCAACTCAGGGGAAGCAGCCTGATCCTGCGTGTCT
>NW_017219088.1:0-11569 GCF_001704415.2 Capra hircus | reverse complement strand
TAAGACCTTGTGTGGAGTCGGGCCAGACCCTGAGGATGCCTCTCCAGTGCTGACATGAATCTTTCCGTACTTCTGGAGTCTCACCAGGGGAGTCAGTCCTCATCTCGTGTGGGGGGCATGCACCTGCCATTTCCTCACGACCTGCAGCAGCAGTGTCACGCTTGCCGACGTGTGGATCAAGGGATCTGTCGCTTTCCATTGAGGCTTTCCCACGAGGCTTTCCAACAGGGCTGTCCCACGTGCCACGGTGGTGTGAGTCGATCTCGGCGTGAACGTCGAGGCAGTGCAGGGAAAACAGTTTCTTCTGGAATGGACTTAGACATCTGGGGGACTCTTGAATGCTGGCAAGGCCCTGGAGTTCCTCTCGTCTTTCCTGTGGAGAGCGCCTCCTCTTGAGATGCGACGGGAAGGCCGGGAATTCTTTCCCGACGACAAAGGGAAAGGATCCCTCTTCTCGAGCTACGAGGCGGAAACGGGGCTCCGCTGGATATGGGCGGGAACCTCGTCCTTCCTCTCGAGTGGATATGGGTATGTCGGAGAACTTCTTGACTTGCAGCAAGGGTGTGAAGGACCCTTTGGAAGTTCCAGAGGTTAGGTGTGATTAGCCTCGAGACGCCTCAGCGGAAATGGGCCTCATCTCGCCTGGAGGGGAGAACCTCCTGGATTTTCTCGAGTTGCGGCAGGTGCTCTCGAGTTACGACGGAGACCTCAGGGACCCGCTCTGGTGACCTCAGGAAAGGCCAGTCCCCATGCGAGGTGCTAGGGGGCCTCTCAGGATTCCTCTCCCGGTCCGATGCCGGGGCCTAAGACCTTGTGTGGAGTCGGGACCCGGAACCTGAGGATTCCTCTCGCAGTGCTGACATGGATCTTGGCGTACTTCTGGAGTCTCCAAGCTTGCGTCCAGTCCTCGGCTCGAGTGGGGTCATGCACGTGCGCTTTCCTCCCGAGCGGTAGCAGCAGTGTCACGCTTCCCTTCTCGTGGATCAAGGAATCTGTGGCTTTCCTGGAGTCTTTCCCATGAGGCTTTCCCACAAGTGCTATTCCACTTGCCACCATGGTGTGAGTCGATCCTCGGCGTGAAAGTCGAACCAGTGCAGGGAAAACAGGAACCTCCTTCCCCACAGTAGGGATACACTGTCCCCTTGGGCGGGTATCTCCCAGGGCACTCGCGCTGGGGGGTTGCCCGCGGAGGTGCGGGCCTCAGGCTCCACGTGAGAAAAAGCCCCAAATGGCATTAGCTGCCAGTCCAGACGCTGGCCCCTCAGGTCTCTGGCCGGAGCCTTGGGCTCCAGGCAACTCAAAAGCCCTCGGCGGTGGCACTCTGGGACTGCTGTAGGGAAAGGATGCCAAGAGCCCACGGAGGATTTGGGGAGGGGGCATGGGGGAAACGGAGGCGAGGACAGCGAGGGATCTAGGTGGAGGCGCTGGGAGAGAGCGTACTTGGTGTCCCGGAATGCCTCGGAGGAGCCAGTCGGGGGACCAGTCGAGGACCAAGGGACCTGTGGAATGTGAAAAGGCGGGAAAATCTCAGAGCAAGGCAGGCTGGGAAAGGGGGCGTTGGTGGCCAATTCAAAGGGACCTAGGGGCGTTTCCTGGCGGTGAGTTCCCTTGGCACTGCTGAGGGCCCCTGATTGATCCACTCGGGGTTGAACCCACCCCCCGCTGCGAGGGAGGGCCACAAACCAAAGCCCCGCTGCCCGCCCACCCCAACGGGGATCTTGGCGTCCAGGGCACAGCCGTGCCCGGGAAAAGCCCACTCGTCCACGGGACTCCGTCCAGGGTCTCTGCTTGGAAAGAGGCCAGGGCGGCCCCCCTCCATCTACCCACCCAAACCCTATTGACGTCAATGGTGGCGGAGACGCCTCCCGTTCTCCAGAGTCCTGAGCTGCTGGGTCCCCGCCCACTTCGCCAGCAGTCTGCAGCGTGCCCGTGTGCCTCTCCCACCATGGCTTCGTCCGGCTCCTCCAGCACCTCAAGCGGTACGTTTGCCCTCGTCCCTGTGGTCGGATCACATCTCAGGGGATTTGCGGGTGGCCTGGGCAAGGGCTCTCGGCCAATGTGTTGACCCCCCTCCCACCCGAGAACGGCTGGGACCCATCGCCAGGCCCGGGGTTCCGAGGCGTCAGGTGTGCCCAAATTCGGAGGGCGTGGCATCGTTCGTTCATCTTGCTCCTTTGGCACACACATGGCTTCTCCGTTCTCTTTTCTGGGAAGACAGTGTTGTTTCAGGGGGCGTGCTGCGGGGGCGGGGGCCGGGGTTGGGGGGTGGTGAGCGGGTGCTTTGCTGGGATGAGGCCCTTTATCCTCACATCTTCATGTGGGAATGGGAGTCGGGGAGCTCTGTGGCCTTGCTGCCTTCAGTGGCTTCCTCTGCACAGGGGCCTAGTGGCTTCTGCCTTTTGTCAGGCGTTACGGGGTTTGGGCGTCGCTTTGGTGGCCTTGGCCTTTGCCTTGGCCTGGGCCTTGGCCTTGCCCTTGGCGTTGCCGTTGCCCTTGCCTTGGTCTTGGGCTTGGCCTGCCCCTTGAACCCTTGACCTTGACCTTGACCTTGAACTTGACCTTGACCTTGAACCTTGACACTTGAACTTGGAACTTGGAACCTTGAACTTGAACTTCAACTTCAACTTCAACTTGACCTTGAACTTGACCTTTGACTTGAACTTGAACTGACCTTGAACTTGAACTTAACCTTGAACTTGAACTTGAACTTACTTTGAAACTTGAATTACTTGACCTTGAACTTGAACTTGAACTTGAACTTGAACTTGAAACTTGACACTTGACTTGACTTGAACTTTGAACTTGAACTTGACCTTGAACTTGAACTTGAACCTTGAACTTCAACTTGAACTTGAACTTGACCTTCAACCTTGAACTGACCTTGGACCTTGACCTTGAACTTGAACTTGACCTTGAACTTGAACTTCACTTGATCTTAGCTTGAACTTGAACTTGAACCTTGACCTTGAACTTGAACTTGACTTGAACCTTGAACTTGACCTTGACCTTGACCAACAACGGGGAGACTCGAGATTTGCTCAGAGGCACCGGAGGTCCAGAAGCAGGGCCCTGTATCTCCCCTTCCCTTTGTGATCATTGCAAAGACATTCCTAGCTGATAGCGGGAGTGCCCCTGAAGAAGCAAGCAGTGGGAGTGTGTTTGACACGACTGGTGGCCTTCCTGGCCTCAGCTCCACAAGGGGCCTTTCCTCTCGAAGTAGGCCCCATGTCCCCTTGGGGAGGGTGTCATGCCTCTTTTCTCCTCACTGCCAAAGGTGGGAGCCAAGCTCGCTCTGTCAGAGGTACAAAAACAGCAATTGAATGGATTTTCAAGCTCTTGCTAGGCTGCACCCTTTCAGGGCCCACTTTACTGAAACAGGTGCTCTGTGGCCCCTGGTTGGGTATGCAGGTTCACAAACAGGGTGAGATCCTGTCCAAGCCAAGAATTTTCCTGAAAGACCTAGGCTCACTAGAGCTCTCCTCCAGAGCAAAGGGGATAGAGGAGATGTATGGAGGAGTCTTTGGCCTTTCCCTGTGAGTGTGGGGCTTACTCCCTACGGCCCAAGCTCAGGGATAACTGCCCTCTAAGAAAGGAATGGCAAGAAGCGCTATTCTTGGAGGTTGGGACAGGGAGTTCGCAGCATGTGGGGAAAGAAAGACTTCTTCGGGGAAGAAGAGGCAACCACCGGGGGTGTGTTTGCAAGCCTCTATTTGGAAGGAACAGGTTTGCTTATACAACTCAAGACCTCCAGATCTGCTCAGAGGACTGAAGTTCCAGAGACAGGGCCATGTATCTCCCTTCCCTTTGAGATCCTTGCAAAGACATTCCTAGCAGATCGTGGGAGTGCCCATGAAGAAGCAAGCAGCGGGAGTGTGCTTGACATCACTGGCTGCCTACCTGGGCTCAGCTCCTCAAGGGGCCTTTCTCTCCTGGTAGGCCTATGTCCCCTTTGGGAGAGGGTGGTGCCTCTTCCCTCCACACTGCCAAAGGGTGGAGGTGGAGCAAACTCGTTCTCTCCGAGGTAAAAAAAAAAAAGACAAATTGGATGGATTTTTAAGCTCTTGCTATGCTGCACCCCTCCAGGACCCACTCGAGCAAAACAGGTGCCTGTGGCCCCTAGGTCGGGTATGCAGGTTCACACACTGGGTGGGATCCCGTCAAAGCCAAGAATTTTCCTGACAGACCTAGGCTCACTAGAGCTCTCCTCCAGAGGAAAGGGGACAGAAAAGACGTGTGTGTGGAGGTGGCTCTGCCTTTCCAGGTCCCAATCTCAGGGATAACTGCCCCTAAGAAAGGAACTGCTGCTGCTGCTGCTGCTAAGTTGCTTCAGTCGTGTTCGACTCTGTGCGACGCCATAGACGGTAGCCCACTAGGCTCCCCCGTCCCTGGGATTCTCCAGGCAAGAACAGTAAGTGGGTTGCCATTGCCTTCTCCAATGCATGAAAGTGAAAATGAAAGTGCAGTCGCTCAGTCGTGTCCGACCCTCAGCGACCCCACGGACTGCAGCCTACCAGGCTTCTCCGTCCATAGGATTTTCTGAAAGGAACTGCAAGAAGCGCTTTTCCAGGAGGCTGGGAAAGGGTGTTCGCAGGATGTGGGGAAAGAGAGCCTCCTTCGGGGAAGAATAGGCGGCCACTTGTTTTGTGTTGCAAACCTCTATTTGGAAGGAACAGGTTAGCTTATACAAAGGGAGACCTCCAGATCTGCTCAGAGGACCAAAGTTGCAGAGGCAGGTCGGTGTATTTTCCCTTCACTTTGCGATCCTTGCAAAGACATTCCTTGCTGATAGATGATTCAGCAAGGGCCTTTGAGACTGTTGTTTTCTTTCCTAGGTTCAAAGATTCCTTCAGTTCCTAATATAGATATCCTAGAAATTATCTGACATCCGTGAAAATCTGATATGTCCTGGTCAAATGCTGTCAGTTATAATTCCAGTTATCATATTAAAGCATTTCAAGTCGCAGCAGTGACCAGATTACATTGTCAATTTCTATTTAATCAGGTTTTAACCATGTCCTCTATGGTTTCACACTGATGCCTTTGCAGAAATACTGCTACTTCAAGATATATGGAATATACTTTTTTTAAGCTTACCGATAATTTGTTTGTTTGTTTGTTTTGTCTTCTGGTAAGCTGGTACCAGATGGAATTTAGTCTCCTCTCTAGGTTGAGAGAACAAAGTTTTCTTAGAATGCAATTTTTGATAACAGACTATGGATTTCTTTACCTTTCATTGATTTATAATTGTTTTCATCATCTGTTTTTTTACTTTCGGTAAAGTAAATAAGCCTTATTTAAGATTTTGGTACATGTAGGATGGACTAAGCTTTCCCCACTCTTGCAAGTTCCCTTAACCCTTCAGATTCTTCTCGTGGGACCAAGATCTCACTTTCCTCCAGAGGGACAATCCAAGCTTTTTATTAGTTGATCTGCCCCTGACATCAGAGTCCATTTGAGCACGAGTTGGCCTATAATTTAGGCATGAACTATGACTACATAAAGAAAAGGTGACTTTATGATTCAGGGATGGCCATGATATGCCTTGCACTTCAGAGAAAATGGGTTAAAATGATTTTTTTTTCTTCAAAACTGCCACAGCCAGTTCTTTCAGCATATGCAATTGAAAACATCTAGTCATTAGGTCAGTTTTCATTCCAATCCCAAAGAAAGGCAATGACAAAGAATATTCAAGCTGCTGCACAATTGCACTCATCTCACACACTAGTAAAGTAATGCTCAAAATTCTCCAAGTTCACATGAACTGTGAACTTCCAAATGTTCAAGAGGGATTTTAAAACATGCAGAGAAACCAGAGATCAAACTGCCAACATCCACTGGATCATTGAAAAAGCAAGAGAGTTCCAGAAAAAAAGACATCTATTTCTGCTTTATTGACTATGCCAAAGCCTTTGACTGTGTGGATCACAATAAACTGGGGAAAATTCTGAAAGAGATGGGAATACCAGACCACCTGACCTGTCTCTGAGAAACCTGTATGCAGGTCAGGAAGAAACAGTTCGAACTGGACATGGAACAACAGACTGGTTCTAAATAGGAAAAGGAATATGTCAAGGCAGTGTATTGTCACCCTGCTTATTTAACTTATATGCAGAGTACATCATGAGAAACACTGGGCTGGAGGAAGCACACGCTGGAATCCAGAATTGCTGGGAGAAATATCAAGAATCTCAGATATGCAGATGCACCACCCTTATGGCAGAAAGTGAAGAAGAACTAAAGAGTCTCCTGATGAAAGTGAAAGAGGAGAGTGAAAAAGTTAGCTTAAAGCTCAGGCATTCAGAAAACTAAAATCATTGCATCCAGTCTCATCACTTCATGGCAAATAGATGGGAAAACATTGGAAACAGCAGCAGACTATTTGTGGGGCTTGGAAATCCACTGCAGGTGATGTCTGCCTCCATGAACTTAAAACGTATTTATGACTTGAAGAAAAGTGATGACCAAACTAGACAGCATATTAAAAAGCCGAGACGTTGCTTTGCCAACAAAGATCCATCAGTCAAGGCTATGGTTTTCCATATGTCATGATGGATATGAAGATGTACTATAAAGAAAGTGACAGCTGAAAATTGGATGCTTTTGAACTGTGGTGTTGGAGAAGATGCTTGTAGGTCGCTTAGACTACAAGGAGACGCAACCACTCCATCCTAAAGGAAATCAGGTCTGAATATACATTGGAAGGACTAATTACTGAACCTGAAAGCTCCAATACTTTGGCCACTTGATGTGAAGAGCTGACTCACTTGGAAGTTGCTTTGATTTGCCTGTGAGTGTGGGAGCCCTCCCTGGGCAAAGGGCCTCAGGGTCATTGCCACTGAATCACGACCTCCAAGCAAGCGCATTCCAGCTGTGTGACATTCAGGAAGCAGGAGACTGGGAAAACTATCTTCCTTAGAGGAAGGAAAGTCATCCACAGAGAGTGTGTTTTCAGGCCTCTCTTTGCAGCAAGTGTTTTGCTTCTCAGACATCAGAGCTGCAGGCTTGCTCTGAGGGCCTCAATTGCAGAGTCAGGGCTGTGTGTCTCACTGCACTTTCCAAGCATTGCAGACACATTCCTAGGTTGGAGCAGTGCTTCCCATGAGAAAGAAGCCTCGGAGTGTGTCTGAGCGGGCTGAGTGCCATGCTAGGGTCACCTAGTCGAGGGCACCTTGCACATCCAATGGGCCCCAGGCGAGTAGCTATGGACCGGCCCTTCGGTTGAGACATCCCAAAGCAGGGAACAAAGCTAGCTCTGTCAGAAGGAGGAAAACAGCAATGGGATGGATTTTCAAGCAGTTGCTAAGTCACACCACGTTAGGGCTCCCGGGAAAGAAATGCGAATTTTGGCCTCTAGGCCAGTATCCAGATGTGTGCACAGGATATTTTCCCACAGGATTCAAGAATGTTCCAGACAGACCTAAGCTCACTAGCTCTCTCCTGCAGAGGAAATGAAATATTGTTGCTGAACCACGAAAAGATGCTGGGATTCTTGGCTTATGGAGGAGAAGAATTCAATCCAGGGCCCAAGACGAGGCTTGAATGTCAGAGCTTTTGTGCAATAGAGTTTTATTAAAGGAGAAAGGAGATAGAGAAAGCTTCTGACAGAGACATCACAAGGGCAGAAAGCGTACCCCTTGCTAGTGTTAGTAATGGAGTTATATACTCTCCAATAAGTTATGACAACGAACAAAAGAATGTCTGGAGGTTGTAAAGACTCACTAGACCTACTCCCATAATTGACATTTTAAGATAACAGGATTAGCCAGAAGGTTTTTTCCAGAGACCGTCCTCAAGAAGGATGCATGATTGTTATATAATCTAAGGAATGTAGAGGGAAAAACAGTTTGTCCTTCCTTCCTCCTTGAGAATTCTAGACCCCTCTCTCTTGGGGACCCTTGAACTTCTTAAACCTGCCTTGGCAATGACTCTCTCAGAAACATGATTGAACAGCCGTTTGGAGCTTCCTTTGACTTTCCCTGGAGGGAGGGAGCCCTCCCTGAGCACAGGGCCTCAGGGCCATGGCCAATGAAAAAAATCTCCCAGCAAGTGCTTTTCAGCCCTGTGTGACTCTCAGCCCACAGGAGGCTGAGAAAACTCTCTTCTTGGAGGAAGGAAAGGCAGCCCAAGAGTGTGTTTCAGGCCTGTATCTTGCAGCAAGTGTTTGGCTTGTTAGACAGAAGACCTGCAGGCCTGTTCCAACAGACTCAATTCCAGAATCAGGGCCTTGTGTCTCCTGCAGTTTCCTGGCCTTGCAAACACATTCCTAGGTGAGAGCAGTCCTGCCCATGGGGAAGCAGGCTGCGGGAGTGTGTCTGAGGGGGCCAGGTGTCATGCTGGGGTCACCTGGTCGAGGGCACCTTGCACCTCCAATGGACCCCAGGCAAGGAGTTGCAGGCCACCACCTTGCTTCTGAAATCCCAAATGGGGAGCAAAGCTCGCTCTGTCAGAGGAAGAAAACAGCAACAGGATGGATTTTCAAGCAGTTGCTAGGCTGTACTGCGTTAGGGCTCCAAGGAAGGAAAATGCGAATTTTAGCCCCTACGACTGGTATCAGGTGGGCTCCAGGATGATTTCCCCGCAGGATCCAAGAACGTTCCAGACAGACCTGGGCTCACTAGCTCCCTCCTGCAGAGGAAACATGAGAGAACAGCTGTTTGGAGGTTGCTTTGACTTCCCTGGGAGGGTAGGATCCCTCCCTGGGTGCAGGGCCTCAGGCCATTGCCGCTGAGAAATGCCCTGGAAGCCAGACCTTTCAGCCTTGTATGACTCAGCACGGAGGAGACTGGAAAAGCTCTCTTCCTTGGAGGAAGGAAAGGCAGCCCAGAGAGTGTGTTTTCACACCTGTATCTTGCAGCAAGTGTTTGGCGTCTCAGACGTCAGACCTCCAGGCCTGCTCCAACGGCCTCGTTCCAGAGTCAGGGCCGTGTGTCTCCCTGCATTTTCTGAGCCTTGGGAACACATTCCTAGGTCAGAACAGTCCTGCCATGGGGAAGGAGGCTGCGGGAGTGTGTCTGAGGGGGTCGGGTGCCATGCTGGGGTCCAATAGACCCGGTACCTCCATAGACCCAGACAACAGCGGTGGGGCTCCCCTGGCTTCCGAAATGCCAAGCGAGAAGCAAAGCTAGCTCTATCAGAAGGAAGAAAAGAGCAATCGGCATGGATGTTCAGGCTGTTGCTGGGCCGCACCACTTCAGGGTCCCCCGAGAGGAACAGGCGCCCTGTGGCCCTAGGTCCGATATGCAGGTTAACACACAGGGTGTGTCCCATAGGAGCCAAGAATTTTCCTGACAGACCTAGGCTCACTAGAGCTCTCCTACAGGGCAAAAGGGGTAGAACAGACTGTGGATGTGACTCTGCCTTTCCCAGCGAGCATGGGGCCTCCTACGGCCCGGCTCCAGGGAAAATTGTCCTGAAAAATGACTCCAAGAAGCGCTTTTCAGCAGGCTGGGATGCAGAGTTCACAGGATGCGGGGAAAGTGATCGTCCTTCAGGGAAGAAGAGCAGCCACCCAGTGTGTGTTTGCAAGCCTGTATTTGGAAGAACTGGTTAGCTCCTTCAAGGGAGACCTCCAGGTCTGCTCAGAGGACCGAAATTCCAGAGGCAGCACCATGCATCTCCCCTGTCCTTTCTGAGCCTTGGAAAGACATCCTAGCTTATAGCGGTATTGCTCATGAAGAAGCAGGATGCAGGAATGTGTCAGACATGACTGGGTGCCTTCCTGGGTTCAGCTCCGTGAGGGGCCTTTCCACTCAAAGTAGGTCCCATGCCCTTGGGGAGGAAGTGGGGCCCGCTTGCCTCCAATTGCCAAAGGCTGAACAAAGCTAGTTCTATCAGAGGTAAGAAAGAGCAATTGGATGGATGTGGAAGCTGTTGCTGGCCGCACTGCTTCAGGCCCCCACCCCTCCGCCCCGAGAGAAACAGGCGCCCTGTGGCCCCTAGGTCCTGGATGCAGTTTCACACATAGAATGTGTCCCCATAGGAGCCAAGAATTTTCCTGACAGACCTAGGCTCACTAGAGCTCTCCTACAGAGCAAAGGGGATGGGACAGATGTGTGGCTGTGGCTCTGCCTTTCCCTGGAGTGTGGAGCCGCTCCCTATGGCCCGGCTCCAGGGAAGTTGCCCTGAATAATGACCTCCAAGAAGCGCTTTTCCAACTGGCTGAGACGTGGAGTTCTCAGGATGCAGGAAAGCGAGTGTCCTTCGGGGAAGCAAAGCAGTCACCTGTTATCATGACTTACTAGAATAGTAGGTACCTTCTCCGGTTGGGCAGAGGCCTTCCCTACCTGATCTGAAAAAGAAAATGAAGTAGCTCGCTGATTTGAGAAATAATTCCCAGACTTGGGTTTCCAACCAGTATAGAATCCGACAATGGCCCTGTCTTTGTAGCCGCGTTAATTAACAGGTATGTGAAGCTCTAAATATCAGTGGAAATTACATACAGCATATAGGCCCAGTGTTCTGGAATGGTGGAAAGAAACAACCAAACTCTTGAAGAGACACTTTCAAAATGGATCATAGAGACTGACTGTACTGGATGGGCTTGCTTCCGGCAGACTTACTCATATTACGGGTAACCCACGTTCCCAGTTGTTGTCTTTCCTTGAAATTTTCTATGGGAGACCCCTCCCACAGTGAGGCAGGTGTTAGCAGATTTGCCACAAGTAAGGGGGTGGGATTTCACAGCAGATGGAACAATTAGGTAAGGTAATAAATCAGGTAACTAAGTTTGTATATAAAAGAAATATCATTCCCCCCTTGAGGAACAGATTCATGAATTGTGCTCAGTGATCAGGTGTGGCTCAATGACTGGAAACACAATTTCCTTGGCCTGACATCGGAAAGGTCCTTATACTGTTGTTTTAGCCACAATTCTGAAAGAGATGGGAATACCAGACCACCTAACCTGCCTCTTGAGAAATCTGGATGAAGGTCAGGAAGCAAACAGTTAGAGCAGGACATGGAACAACAGACTGGTTCCAAAAAGGAAAAGGAGTAATGTCAAGGCTGTATATTGTCACCCACCTGTTTTTTCTTCTATGCAGAGTACATCATGAAAAATGCTGGGATGGAAGATACATAAGCTGGAATCAAGATTGCGCGGTAGAAATATCAATCAACTTAGATATGCAGATGACACCACCATTATGGCAGAACGTGAAGAGGAACGGGTATGTCGGGGAACTTCTTGAGTTGCAGCAAGGGTGTGAAGGACCCCATTGGAAGTTCCAGAGGTTAGGTGTGGTTAGTCTCGAGATGCCTCAGCGAAAATGGCCTCATGTCGCCTGGAATGGAGAGGCTCCTGGATATTCCCGAGTTTTCAGCAGCTCTCGAGTTAGCGACGGGATTCAGGGGACTGCTCTGGCGGCCGCAGGAAAGGCCAGTTATCATGCGTGTTGCTAGGGGGCCTCTCGTGATTCCTCTCTCGTCTGATGGCCTAAGACCTTGTGTGGAGTCGGGGCCGGAAGCTGAGGATTCCTCCCGTGCTGACATGGATTTTGGGGTACTTCTGGAGTCTCCCCAGGGGAGTCAGTCCTCGTCTCGAGTGGGGGCATGCGCGTGCCTTTCCTCC
>NW_017219087.1:0-11569 GCF_001704415.2 Capra hircus | reverse complement strand
TCTGCTCACACCGGCGACTGTGGCACGTGGACAGCCCTGTGATAAAGCCTTGTGGGAAAGCCTCGTGGGAAAGCCTCGAGGGAAAGCCCCTGATCCCTTGATCCACCTGAAGGAAGCGTGACACTGCTCCTAGAGCTCGGGAGGAAAGGGCACGTGCATGCCCCCACTCGAGACGAGGAGTGACTCCCCTGGGTAGTCTCCAGACGTACCCCAAGATCCATGTCAGCACAGGAGAGGAATTCACAGGTCGGCACCAACTCCACACAAGATATTAGGCCCGGCATCGACGGGAGAGGAATCCCGAGAGGCCCCCGAGCAACTCGGCATGGGGACTGGCCTTTCCTGCGGCCACCAGTACGGGTCCCTGAGGTCCCCGTCGTAAGTCGAGAGCCCTTGCCGCAACTCGAGAAAATCCAGGAGGTTCTCCCCTCCAGGCGAGATGTGCCCCATTTCCGCTGAGTCGTCTCGAGGCTAATCACATCTTACCTCTGGAACTACCAAAGGGTCCTTCACACCCTTGCTGCAACTCAAGAAGTTCCGACTTACCCGTCTCCACTCGAGAGGAAGCACGAGAGTCCCGCCACATCCAGAGGAGCCCCGTTCCTGCCTGCTATCTCGAGAGGAGGGATCCTTTCCCTGCGTGGTGGGGAAAGAATTCCCCGCGTTCCTGTCGCATCTCAAGAGGAGGCACTCTCCACAGGGAAAGGCGAGAGGAAATCCCAGGGTCGTGCCACCCATTCCCCGAGTCCCCCAGATGTCTCAGTCCATTCCAGGGAAACCTGTTTTCCCTGCACTGCTTCGCACTTTACAAGCCAAGGATCGACTCACACCACGGTGGCACGTGGGAGAAGCCCTGTGGGTGAAAAGCTCGAGTGGAAAGCCACAGAACCCTTGATCCACGCGAAGGGAAGCGCGACACTACTGCTATAGCTACGGGAGGAAAGCGCACGTGGCATGCCCCCACTCGAGACGAGGGCTGACTCCCCTGGGGAGACTCCCAGAAGTACCCCCAGATCCATGTCGGCACTGGAGAGGAATCGTCAGGTTTCCGGCACCAACTCCACACAAGGACTTAAGGCCCCGGCATCGACGGGAGAGGAATCCCTGAGAGCCCGCGAGCATCTCGCATGGGGACTGGCCTTTCCTGAGGCCACCAGAGCGGGTCCCTGAGGTCCCCGTCGTAAGTCGAGAGCACCTGCCGCAACTCGAGAAAATCCAGGAGGTTCTCCCCTCTCAGGCGAGATGAGGCCCATTTCCAATGGCGGCGTCTCGAGGCCTAATCACACCTAACCTCTGGAACTTCCACAAGGTTCTTCACACCCTTGCTGCAACTCAAGAAGTTCCCCGAACATACCCGTCTCCACTCGAGAGGAAGCACGAGAGTCCCGCCCACATTCCAGAGGAGCCCCGTTTCCGCCTCCTAGCTCGAGAGGAGGGATCCTTTCCCTGCCGTGGTCGGTCAAAGAATTCCCGGCTTCCCGTCGCATCTCAAGAGGAGGCGCTCTCCACAGGAAAGGCGAGAGGAACTCCAGGGTCGTGCCACCATTCCCAGGTCCCCCAGATGTCTCAGTCCATTCAGGGAAACCTGTTTTCCCTGAACTGCCTCGACTTTCAAGCGAGGATCGACTCACACCAGGGTGGCTACGTGGGACAGCCCTGTGGGAAAGCCTCGTTGGAAACACTCGTGGGGAAGCCTCGAGGGAAAGACACAGATCCCTTGATCCTCGCGAAGGGAAACGTGACACTGCTGCTACAGTTCGGGAGGAAAGCGCACGTGCATGCCCCCACTCGAGACGAGGACTGACTCCACTGAGGAGACTCCACAAGTACCCCAAGATCCATGTCAGCACTGGAGAGGAATCCTCAGGTTCCGGCATCGACTCCACACAAGGTCTTAGGCCCTGGCATCGACGGGAGAGGAATCCCGAGAGGCCCCCGAGTAACTAGCATGGGGACTGGCCTTTCCTGAGGCCACCAGAGCGGGTCCCTGAGGTCCCCGTCGTAAGTCGAGAGCACCTGCCGCAACTCGAGAAAATCCAGGAGGTTCTCATCTCCAGGCGAGATGAGGCCCATTTCCGCTGAGGCGTCTCGAGGCTAATCACACCTAACCTCTGGAACTTCCAAACGGTCTTTCACACCCTTCCTGCAACTCAAGAAGTTCCCCGACATACCCGTCTCCACTCGAGAGGAAGCACGAGAGTCCCGCCCACATCCAGAGTATCTCCGTTTCCGCCTACTAGCTCGAGAGGAGGGATCCTTTCCCTGAGTGGTCGGGAAAGAATTCCGGCATTCCCGTCGCATCTCAAGAGGAGGCGCTCTCCTCAGGAAAGGCGAGAGGAACTCCAGGGTCGTGCCACCATTCCCAGAGTCCCCCAGATGTCTCAGTCCATTCAGGCAAACCTGTTTTCCCTGTACTGCCTCGACTTTCAAGCCTAGGATCGACTCACACCACGGTGGCACGTGGGACAGCCCTGTGGGAAAGCCTCGTGGGAAAGCCTCGTGGGAAAGCCTCAAGCGAAAGCCACAGATCCCTTGGTCCACGCCTATGGAATCGTTACACTGCTGCTACAGCTCGGGAGGAAAGCGCACGTGCATGCCCCTACTGGAGACGAGGACTGACTCCACTGGGGAGACTCCAGAAGTACCCCAAGATCCATGTCGGCACTGGAGAGGAATCGTCAGGTTCCGGCAACAACTCCACACAAGGTCTTAGGCCCCGGCATCGACGGGAGAGGAATCCCGAGAGGCCCCCGAGCAACTCGCATGGGGACTGGCCTTTCCTGAGGCCACCAGAGCGGGTCCCTGAGGTCCCCGTCGTAAGTCGAGAGCACCTGCCGCAACTCGAGAAAATCCAGGAGATTCTTCCCTCCAGGCGAGATGAAGCCCATTTCCGCTGAGGCGTCTCGAGTCTAATCACACCTAACGTCTCGAACAGCCAAAGGGTCCTTCACACCCTTGCTGCAACTCAACAAGTTCCCCGACATACCCGTCTCCACTCGAGAGGATGCACGAGAGTTCTGCCCACATCCAGAGGAGCCCCGATTCCGACTCCTAGCTCGAGAGGCGGGATCCTGTCCCTGCGTGGTCGGGAAAGAATTCCCGGCGTTCCCGTCGCATCTCAAGAGGAGGCGCTCTCCACAGGAAAGGCGAGAGGAACTCCAGGGTCGTGCCACCATTCCCAGAGTCCCCCAGATGTCTCAGTCCATTCCAGGGAAATCTGTGTTCCCTGCACTGCCTCGACTTTCAAGCCGAGGATCGACTCACACCACGGTGGCACGTGGGACAGCCCTGTGATAAAGCCTTGTGGGAAAGCCTCGTGGGAAAGCCTCGAGGGAAAGCCCCTGATCCTTGATCCACCTGAAGGAAGCGTGACACTGCTCCTAGAGCTCGGGAGGAAAGGGCACGTGCATGCCCCCACTCGAGACGAGGAGTGACTCCCCTGGGTAGTCTCCAGACGTACCCCAAGATCCATGTCAGCACAGGAGAGGAATCCACAGGTCCGGCACCAACTCCACACAAGATATTAGGCCCCGGCATCGACGGGAGAGGAATCCCGAGAGGCCCCCGAGCAACTCGCATGGGGACTGGCCTTTCCTGAGGCCACCAGTAGCGGGTCCCTGAGGTCCCCGTCGTAAGTCGAGAGCACCTTGCCGCAACTCGAGAAAATCCAGGAGGTTCTCCCCTCCAGGCGAGATGTGGCCCATTTCCGCTGAGTCGTCTCGAGGCTAATCACATCTTACCTCTGGAACTACCAAAGGGTCCTTCACACCCTTGCTGCAACTCAAGAAGTTCCCCGACATACCCGTCTCCACTCGAGAGGAAGCACGAGAGTCCCGCCCACATCCAGAGGAGCCCCGTTTCCTGCCTGCTATCTCGAGAGGAGGGATCCTTTCCCTGCGTGGTGGGGAAAGAATTCCCCGCGTTCCTGTCGCATCTCAAGAGGAGGCACTCTCCACAGGAAAGGCGAGAGGAAATCCAGGGTCGTGCCACCATTCCCGAATCCCCCAGATGTCTCAGTCCATTCCAGGGAAACCTGTTTTCCCTGCACTGCTTCCACTTACAAGCCAAGGATCGACTCACACCACGGTGGCACGTGGGAGAGCCCTGTGGGAAAAGCTCGAGTGAAAGCCACAGAACCCTTGATCCACGCGAAGGGAAGCGCGACACTGCTGCTATAGCTCGGGAGGAAAGCGCACGTGCATGCCCCCACTGGAGACGAGGGCTGACTCCCCTGGGGAGACTCCAGAAGTACCCCCAGATCCATGTCGGCACTGGAGAGGAATCGTCAGGTTCCGGCACCAACTCCACACAAGGACTTAAGCCCCGGCATCGACGGGAGAGGAATCCCGAGAGGCCCGCGAGCATCTCGCATGGGGACTGGCCTTTCCTGAGGCCACCAGAGCGGGTCCCTGAGGTCCCCGTCGTAAGTCGAGAGCACCTGCCGCAACTCGAGAAAATCCAGGAGGTTCTCCCCTCTAGGCGAGATGAGGCCCATTTCCAATGCGGCGTCTCGAGGCTAATCACACCAAACCTCTGGAACTTCCACAAGGTTCTTCACACCCTTGCTGCAACTCAAGAAGTTCCCCAACATACCCGTCTCCACTCGAGAGGAAGCACGAGAGTCCCGCCACATCCAGAGGAGCCCCGTTTCCTGCCTGCTATCTCGAGAGGAGGGATCCTTTCCCTGCGTGGTCGGTCAAGAATTCCCGGCGTTCCCGTCGCATCTCAAGAGGAGGCGCTCTCCACAGGAAAGGCGAGAGGAACTCCAGGGTCGTGCCACCATTCCCAGACTCCCCCAGATGTCTGCAGTCCATTCCAGGGAAACCTGTTTTCCCTGAACTGCCTCGACTTTCAAGCCGAGGATCGACTCACACCAGGGTGGCACGTGGGACAGCCCTGTGGGAAAGCCTCGTTGGAAACACTCGTGGGGAAAGCCTCGAGGGAAAGACACAGATCCCTTGATCCTCGCGAAGGGAAACGTGACACTGCTGCTACAGTTCGGGAGGAAAGCGCACGTGCATGCCCCCACTCGAGACGAGGACTGACTCCACTGAGGAGACTCCACAAGTACCCCAAGATCCATGTCAGCACTGGAGAGGAATCCTCAGGTTCCGGCATCGACTCCACACAAGGTCTTAGGCCCTGGCATCGACGGGAGAGGAATCCCGAGAGGCCCCCGAGTAACTAGCATGGGGACTGGCCTTTCCTGAGGCCACCAGAGCGGGTCCCTGAGGTCCCCGTCGTAAGTCGAGAGCACCTGCCGCAACTCGAGAAAATCCAGGAGGTTCTCATCTCCAGGCGAGATGAGGCCCATTTCCGCTGAGGCGTCTCGAGGCTAATCACACCTAAACCTCTGGAACTTCCAAACGGTCTTTCACACCCTTCCTGCAACTCAAGAAGTTCCCCGACATACCCGTCTCCACTCGAGAGGAAGCACGAGAGTCCCGCCCACATCCAGAGTAGCCCCGTTTCCGCCTACCTAGCTCGAGAGGAGGGATCCTTTCCCTGAGTGGTCGGGAAAGAATTCCGGCATTCCCGTCGCATCTCAAGAGGAGGCGCTCTCCACAGGAAAGGCGAGAGGAACTCCAGGGTCGTGCCACCATTCCCAGAGTCCCCCAGATGTCTCAGTCCATTCAGGGCAAACCTGTTTTCCCTGTACTGCCTCGACTTTCAAGCCGTAGGATCGACTCACACCACGGTGGCACGTGGGACAGCCCTGTGGGAAAGCCTCGTGGGAAAGCCTCGTGGGAAAGCCTCGAAGCGGAAAGCCACAGATCCCTTGGTCCACGCCTATGGAATCGTTACACTGCTGCTACAGCTCGGGAGGAAAGCGCACGTGCATGCCCCCTACTGGAGACGAGGACTGACTCCACTGGGGAGACTCCAGAAGTACCCCAAGATCCATGTCGGCACTGGAGAGGAATCGTCAGGTTCCGGCACCAACTCCACACAAGGTCTTAGGCCCCGGCATCGACGGGAGAGGAATCCCGAGAGGCCCCGAGCAACTCGCATGGGGACTGGCCTTTCCTGAGGCCACCAGAGCGGGTCCCTGAGGTCCCCGTCGTAAGTCGAGAGCACCTGCCGCAACTCGAGAAAATCCAGGAGATTCTTCCCTCCAGGCGAGATGAAGCCCATTTCCGCTGAGGCGTCTCGAGTCTAATCACACCTAACGTCTCGGAACAGTCCAAAGGGTCCTTCACACCCTTGCTGCAACTCAACAAGTTCCCCGACATACCCGTCTCCACTCGAGAGGAAGCACGAGAGTTCCGCCCACATCCAGAGGAGCCCCGATTCCGACTCCTAGCTCGAGAGGAGGGATCCTTTCCCTGCGTGGTCGGGAAAGAATTCCCGGCGTTCCCGTCGCATCTCAAGAGGAGGCGCTCTCCACAGGAAAGGCGAGAGGAACTCCAGGGTCGTGCCACCATTCCCAGAGTCCCCCAGATGTCTCAGTCCATTCCAGGGAAATCTGTTTTCCCTGCACTGCCTCGACTTTCAAGCCGAGGATCGACTCACACCACGGTGGCACGTGGGACAGCCCTGTGATAAAGCCTTGTGGGAAAGCCTCGTGGGAAAGCCTCGAGGGAAAGCCCCTGATCCCTTGATCCACCTGAAGGAAGCGTGACACTGCTGCCTAGAGCTCGGGAGGAAAGGGCACGTGCATGCCCCCACTCGAGACGAGGAGTGACTCCCCTGGGTAGTCTCCAGACGTACCCCAAGATCCATGTCAGCACAGGAGAGGAATCTCACAGGTCCGGCACCAACTCCACACAAGATATTAGGCCCCGGCATCGACGGGAGAGGAATCCCGAGAGGCCCCCGAGCAACTCGCATGGGGACTGGCCTTTCCTGCGGCCACCAGTACGGGTCCCTGAGGTCCCCGTCGTAAGTCGAGAGCCCTTGCCGCAACTCGAGAAAATCCAGGAGGTTCTCCCCTCCAGGCGAGATGTGCCCCATTTCCGCTGAGTCGTCTCGAGGCTAATCACATCTTACCTCTGGAACTACCAAAGGGTCCTTCACACCCTTGCTGCAACTCAAGAAGTTCCCCGACATACCCGTCTCCACTCGAGAGGAAGCACGAGAGTCCCGCCCACATCCAGAGGAGCCCCGTTCCTGCCTGCTATCTCGAGAGGAGGGATCCTTTCCCTGCGTGGTGGGGAAAGAATTCCCCGCGTTCCTGTCGCATCTCAAGAGGAGGCACTCTCCACAGGAAAGGCGAGAGGAACTCCAGGGTCGTGCCACCATTCCCCGAATCCCCCAGATGTCTCAGTCCATTCCAGGGAAACCTGTTTTCCCTGCACTGCTTCCACTTACAAGCCAAGGATCGACTCACACCACGGTGGCACGTGGGAGAGCCCTGTGGGAAAAGCTCGAGTGGAAAGCCACAGAACCACTTGATCCACGCGAAGGGAAGCGCGACACTGCTGCTATAGCTCGGGAGGAAAGCGCACGTGCATGCCCCCACTCGAGACGAGGGCTGACTCCCCTGGGGAGACTCCAGAAGTACCCCCAGATCCATGTCGGCACTGGAGAGGAATCGTCAGGTTCCGGCACCAACTCCACACAAGGACTTAAGCCCCGGCATCGACGGGAGAGGAATCCCGAGAGGCCCGCGAGCATCTCGCATGGGGACTGGCCTTTCCTGAGGCCACCAGAGCGGGTCCCTGAGGTCCCCGTCGTAAGTCGAGAGCACCTGCCGCAACTCGAGAAAATCCAGGAGGTTCTCCCCTCTAGGCGAGATGAGGCCCATTTCCAATGCGGCGTCTCGAGGCTAATCACACCAAACCTCTGGAACTTCCACAAGGTTCCTTCACACCCTTGCTGCAACTCAAGAAGTTCCCCAACATACCCGTCTCCACTCGAGAGGAAGCACGAGAGTCCGCCCACATCCAGAGGAGCCCCGTTTACGCCTCCTAGCTCGAGAGGAGGGATCCTTTCCCTGCCGTGGTCGGTCAAAGAATTCCCGGCGTTCCCGTCGCATCTCAAGAGGAGGCGCTCTCCACAGGAAAGGCGAGAGGAACTCCAGGGTCGTGCCACCATTCCCAGAGTCCCCCAGATGTCTCAGTCCATTCCAGGGAAACCTGTTTTCCCTGCACTGCCTCGACTTTCAAGCCGAGGATCGACTCACACCACGGTGGCACGTGGGACAGCCCTGTGGGAAAGCCTCGTGTGGAAAGCCTCGTGGGAAAGCCTCGAGGGAAAGCCACAGATCCCTTGATCCCACGCGAAGGGAAGCGTGACACTGCTGCTACAGCTCGGGAGGAAAGCGCACGTGCATGCCCCCACTCGAGACGAGGACTGACTCCACTGGAGGAGACTCCAGAAGTACCCCAAGATCCATGTCAGCACTGGAGAGGAATCCTCAGGTTCCGGCACCGACTCCACACAAGGTCTTAGGCCCCGGCATCGACGGGAGAGGAATCCCGAGAGGCCCCGAGCAACTCGCATGGGGACTGGCCTTTCCTGAGGCCACCAGAGCGGGTCCCTGAGGTCCCCGTCGTAAGTCGAGAGCACCTGCCGCAACTCGAGAAAATCCAGGAGGTTCTCCCCTCCAGGCGAGATGAGGCCCATTTCCGCTGAGGCGTCTCGAGGCTAATCACAACCTAACCTCTGGAACTTCCAAAGGTCCTTTCACACCCTTGCTGCAACTCAAGAAGTTCCCCGACATACCCGTCTCCACTCGAGAGGAAGCACGAGAGTCCCGCCACATCCAGAGGAGCCCGTTTCCGCCTCCTAGCTCGAGAGGAGGGATCCTTTCCCTGCGTGGTCGGGAAAGAATTCCGGCGATTCCCGTCGCATCTCAAGAGGAGGCGCTCTCCACAGGAAAGGCGAGAGGAACTCCAGGGTCGTGCCACCATTCCCAGAGTCCCCCAGATGTCTCAGTCCATTCAGGGAAACCTGTTTTCCCTGACTGCCTCGACTTTCAAGCCGAGGATCGACTCACACCACGGTGGCACGTGGGACAGCCTGTGGGAAAGCCTCGTTGGAAACCTCGTGGGAAGCCTCGAGGGAAAGACACAGATCCCTTGATCCACGCGAAGGGAACGTGACACTGCTGCTACAGTTCGGGAGGAAAGCGCACGTGCATGCCCCACTCGAGACGAGGACTGACTCCACTGGGGAGACTCCAGAAGTACCCCAAGATCCATGTCAGCACTGGAGAGGAATCCTCAGGTTCCGGCACCGACTCCACACAAGGTCTTAGGCCCCGGCATCGACGGGAGAGGAATCCCGAGAGGCCCCGAGCAACTCAGCATGGGGACTGGCCTTTCCTGAGGCCACCAGAGCGGGTCCCTGAGGTCCCCGTCGTAAGTCGAGAGCACCTGCCGCAACTCGAGAAAATCCAGGAGGTTCTCATCCTCCAGGCGAGATGAGGCCCATTTCCGCTGAGGCGTCTCGAGGCTAATCACACCTAACCTCTGGAACTTCCAAAGGTCCTTCACACCCTTGCTGCAACTCAAGAAGTTCCCCGACATACCCGTCTCCACTCGAGAGGAAGCACGAGAGTCCCGCCCACATCCAGAGGAGCCCCGTTTCCGCTCCTAGCTCGAGAGGAGGGATCCTTTCCCTGCGTGGTCGGGAAAGAATTCCCGGCGTTCCCGTCGCATCTCAAGAGGAGGCGCTCTCCACAGGAAAGGCGAGAGGAACTCCAGGGTCGTGCCACCATTCCCAGAGTCCCCCAGATGTCTCAGTCCATTCCAGGGAAACCTGTTTTCCCTGCACTGCCTCGACTTTCAAGCCGAGGATCGACTCACACCACGGTGGCACGTGGGACAGCCCTGTGGGAAAGCCTCGTGGGAAAGCCTCGTGGGAAAGCCTCGAGGAAAGCCACAGATCCCTTTGATCCACGCTGAATGGAAGCGTTGACACTGCTGCTACAGCTCGGGAGGAAAGCGCACGTGCATGCCCCCACTCGAGACGAGGACTGACTCCACTGGGGAGACTCCAGACAGTACCCCAAGATCCATGTCAGCACTGGAGAGGAATCGCTCAGGTTCCGGCACCAACTCCACACAAGGATCTTAGGCCCCGGCATCGACGGGAGAGGAATCCCGAGAGGCCCCGAGCAACTCGCATGGGGACTGGCCTTTCCTGAGGCCACCAGAGCGGGTCCCTGAGGTCCCCGTCGTAAGTCGAGAGCACCTGCCGCAACTCGAGAAAATCCAGGAGATTCTTCCCTCCAGGCGAGATGAAGGCCCATTTCCGCTGAGGCGTCTCGAGGTCTAATCACACCTAACGTCTCGGAACAGCCGAAAGGGTCCTTCACACCCTTGCTGCAACTCAAGCAAGTTCCCCGACATACCCGTCTCCACTCGAGAGGAAGCACGAGAGTTCTGCCCACATCCAGAGGAGCCCCGATTCCGACTCCTAGCTCGAGAGGCGGGATCCTGTCCCTGCGTGGTCGGGAAAGAATTCCCGGCGTTCCCGTCGCATCTCAAGAGGAGGCGCTCTCCACAGGAAAGGCGAGAGGAACTCCAGGGTCGTGCCACCATTCCCAGAGTCCCCCAGATGTCTCAGTCCATTCCAGGGAAATCTGTGTTCCCTGCACTGCCTCGACTTTCAAGCGAGGATCGACTCACACCACGGTGGCACGTGGGACAGCCCTGTGATAAAGCCTTGTGGGAAAAGCCTCGTGGGAAAGCCTCGAGGGAAAGCCCTGATCACCTTGATCCACCTGAAGGAAGCGTGACACTGCTCCTAGAGCTCGGGAGGAAAGGGCACGTGCATGCCCCCACTCGAGACGAGGAGTGACTCCCCTGGGTAGTCTCCAGACGTACCCCAAGATCCATGTCAGCACAGGAGAGGAATTCACAGGTCCGGCACCAACTCCACACAAGATATTAGGCCCCGGCATCGACGGGAGAGGAATCCCGAGAGGCCCCCGAGCAACTCGCATGGGGACTGGCCTTTCCTGCGGCCACCAGTACGGGTCCCTGAGGTCCCCGTCGTAAGTCGAGAGCCCTTGCCGCAACTCGAGAAAATCCAGGAGGTTCTCCCCTCCAGGCGAGATGTGCCCCATTTCCGCTGAGTCGTCTCGAGGCTAATCACATCTTACCTCTGGAACTACCAAAGGGTCCCTTCACACCCTTGCTGCAACTCAAGAAGTTCCCCGACATACCCGTCTCCACTCGAGAGGAAGCACGAGAGTCCCGCCCACATCCAGAGGAGCCCCGTTCCTGCCTGCTATCTCGAGAGGAGGGATCCTTTCCCTGCGTGGTGGGAAAAAGAATTCCCGCGTTCCTGTCGCATCTCAAGAGGAGGCACTCTCCACAGGAAAGGCGAGAGGAAATCCAGGGTCGTGCCACCATTCCCCGAATCCCCCAGATGTCTCAGTCCATTCCAGGGAAACCTGTTTTCCCTGCACAGCTTCCACTTACAAGCCAAGGATCGACTCACACCAGGGTGGCACGTGGGAGAGCCCTGTGGGAAAAGCTCGAGTGAAAGCCACAGAACACTTGATCCACCGAAGGGAAGCGCGACACTGCTGCTATAGCTCGGGAGGAAAGCGCACGTGCATGCCCCCACTCGAGACGAGGGCTGACTCCCCTGGGGAGACTCCAGAAGTACCCCC
>NW_017219086.1:0-11569 GCF_001704415.2 Capra hircus | reverse complement strand
CTGAAGTCTGAACACACCATGCCTATGTCAGTTTTCTTCCTCATGACGTTATCACGGACGGGAGTCCTCATACTGGCTCCCAGCATCAGTCCAATCCAGAGGAACCTGTTTTCCCTGCACTGCCTCGACTTTCACGCTGAGGATCAACTCACACCACGGTGGCACGAGGGAAAGCCCTGTGAGACAGCCTCGTGGGAAAGCCTCCAGGGAAAGCCACAGATCCCTTGATCCACACGACGGGAAGCGTGACCTGCTGCTACAGCTCGGGAGGAAAGCACACGTGCGTGCCCTCACTTGAGAGGAGGATTGACTCTCCAGGGGAGACTCCAGAAGAGCCCCAATATCCATGTCAGCACTGCAGAGGAAACCTCAGGTTCCGCCCGAACCACACAAGTTGTTCGGCCCGGCATCAACAGGAGAGTTATCAAGAGAAGCCCCCCAGCATCTGGCATGGGGACTGGCCTTTGATGAAGCCACCAGAGCGGGTCCCTGACGTCCCCGTCGTAAGTCGGGAGCACCTGCCGCAACTCGAGAAAATCCAGGAGGTTCTCCCCTCCAGGCGAGATGAGGCCCATTTCCAATGAGGTGTCTCGAGGCTAATTACATCTAATCTCTGGAACTTCCAAAGGGTCCTTCACACCCTTGCTGCAACTCAAGAAGTTCCCCGACATTCCCATCTCCACTCGAGAGGAAACACGAGGGTCCTGCCCACATCCAGAGTAGCCCCGTTTCATCCTCCTAGCTAGAGATGAGGGATCCTTTCCTGCTTGGTCGGGAAAGAACTTCCGGCATTCCCGTCGCATCTCAGGTGGAGGCGCTCTCCACAGGAAGGGAGAGAGGAACTCCATGGTCGTGCCACCATTTCAAGCGTCCCCAGATGTCTCAGTCCATTCCAGAGGATCTTGTTTTTACAGAGTGCCTAAACTTTCATGCGAGGATCGCCTCACACCACGGTGGCACGGGGACAGCCCTGTGGAAAGCCTCGTGGGAAAGCCTCTAGGAAAAGCCTAGAGGAAAAGCCACAGATCCATTGATCCACGCGACGGGAAGCATGACACTGCTGCTACAGCTCGGGAGGAAGGGGCATGCGCATGCCCCACTCGAGACGAGGACTGATTCCCCTTGGGAGACTTCAGAAGTATCCCAAAAACATGTCAGCACTGGAGAGGAATACTCAGGTTCTGGCCCCCACTCCACACAAGGTCTTGGGCCCGGCATCTACCGGTGAGGAATCCCGAGAGGCCCTCTAGCAACTCACATGGGAACTGGTCTTTCCTAAGGCCAACAGAACGGGTCCCTGAGGTCCCCGTCGTAAGTCGAGAGCACCTGCCACAACTCGAGAAAATGAAGGAGATTCTCCCCTTCAGGCGAGATGAAGCCCATTTCCACTGAGACGTCTCGAGGCTAATCACACCTAACCTCTGGAACTTCCAAAGGGTCCTTCACACCATAGCTGCAACTCAAGAAGTTCCACGAGAGACCCGTCGCCACTACATAGGAATCACCAGGGTACCACCCACATCCAGAGGAGCCCCAATTCCCCCTCCTAGCTCAATGTGAGGGATCCTTTCCCTGATTGGCCGGGAAAGAATTCCTGTCGTACCTGTCGCATCTCAAGAGGAGGCACGCTCCACAAGAAAGGTGAGAGGAACTCCAGGGTCGTTCCACCATTCCAAGAGTCCCCCAGATGTCTCAGTCCTTTCCAGAGGAACTTGTTTACCCTGCACTGCCTCGACGTTCACGCGGAGGACCGACACACACGATGGTGGCACGTGGGACAGCCCTGTGGGAAAGCCTCGTGGGAAAGCCTCGAGGGAAAACAAGAAACCCCTTGATCAACCCAACGGGAAAATTGACTCTGCTCCTAATGCTCGGGAGAAAAGCGCACGCGCATGCCCCCATTGGAGACGAAGATGACTCCCCTGTGGAGACTCCAGTAGTACCCCAAGATCCATGTTAGCACTGGAGAGGAAACCTCAGGTTCGGGCACCGACTCCAAACAAGGTCTTAGGCCCCGTCATCGACCGGAGAGGAATCCCGAGAGGCCCCTTAGCAACTCGCAAGTCGACTGGCATTTCCTGAGTGGACCAGAGCGGGTTACATAAGTCCCGGTCGTAACTGGAGAGCACCTGCTGAAACTCGAGAAAATCCAGGAGGTTCTCCCCTGCAGGCGAGATGAGGCCCATTTCCGCTGAGGCGTCTCGAGTCTAATCACACCTAACCTCTGGAACTTCCAAAGGGTCCATCACACCCTTGCTGCAACTCAAGAAGTTCACCGACATACCCGTCTCCACACGAGAGGAAGCACCAGAGACCCGCCCACATCCAGAGGAGCCCCGTTTCGCCTCTAGCTCGAGAGGAGGGATCCTTTCCCTGCGTAGACAGGAAAGAATTCCTGGGCGTTCCTGGCGCATCTCAAGAGGAGGCGCTCTCCACAGGAAAGGCGAGAGGAAACTCCAGGGTCGTGCCACCATTCCCAGAGTCCCCAAGATGTCTCAGTCCATTCCAGGGAAAACTGTTTTCCTGGCACTGCCTCCACTTTCAAGCCGAGGATCGACTCACACCACGGTTGCACGAGGGAAAGCCCTGTGGGAAAGCCTCGTGGAAAGCGTCGTGGTAAACCTCGAGGGAAAGCCACTGATCCTTGTTCCACGCGAAGGGAAGGCGTGACAATGCTGCTAGAGCTCGGGAGGAAAGCGCACGTGCATACCCAAACTCGAGACCAGGACTGACTCCCCTGGGGAGACTCCAGAAGTACCCCAAGATCCATGTCAGCACTGGAGAGGAATCCTCAGGTTCCAGCACCGACTCCACACAAGGTCTTAGGCCCCGGCATCGTCGGGAGAGGAATCCCGAGAGGCCCCCGAGCAACTCGCATGGGGACTGGCCTTTCCTAAGGCCAACAGAGCGGGTCCCTATTGTGCCCTTTGTAAGTTGAGAGCACCTGCCGCAACTCGAGAAAATCCAGGAGGTTCTCACCTCCAGGCGTGATGAGGCCCATTTCCGCTGAGGCGTCTCAAGGCTAATCACACATAACCTCTGAAACTTCCAAAGGGTCCTTCACACCCCTGCTGCAACTTAAGAAGTTCCCAGATAAACCCATCTCCACTCGAGAGGAAGCACGAGAGTCCCGCCCACATCCAGAGGAGCCCCGTTTCCACCTCCTAGCTCGAGAGCAGGGATCCGTTCCCTGCGTGGTCGGGAAAGAATTCCCGGCGTTCCCGTCGCATCTCAAAAAGAGGCGCTCTCCACAGGAAAGGCGAGAGGAACTCCAGGGTGGTGCCACCATTCCCAGAGTGCCCCAGATATCTCAGTCCATTCCAGGGAAACCTGTTTTCCCTGCACTGCCTCAACTTTCAAGCCGAGGATCGACTCACACCACGGTGGCACGTGGGACAGCCCTGTGGGAAAGCCTCGTGTGAAAGCCTCATGGGAAAGCCCCGAGGGAAAGCCACTGATCCCTTGATCCTCGGGAAGGGAAGCGTGACACTGCTGCTGCAATTCGGGAGGAAAGCACACGTGCATGCCCCTACTTGAGACGAGGACTGACTCCCCTGGGGAGACTCCGGAGGTACCCCAAGATCCATGTCAGCACTGGAGAGTAATCCTCACGTTCCGGCTCCGACTCCACACAAGGTCTTAAGCCCCGGCATGGACGGCAGAGGAAATCCCGAGAGGCCCCCGAGCAACTCGCATGGGGACTGGCCTTTCCTGAGGCCACCAGAGCGGGTCCCTGAGGTCTCCGTCGTAAGACGAGAGGACCTGCCGCAACTAGAAACAATCCAGGAGGTTGTCCCCTCCAGGCGAGATGAGGCCCATTTCCGCTGAGGCGTCTCGAGGCTAATCACACCTAACCTCTGGAACTTCCAAAGGGTCCTTCACACCCTTGCTGCAACTCAAGAAGTTCCCCGACATTCCCGTCTCTACTCCAGAGTAAGCACGAGAGCCCGCCCACATCCAGAGGAGCCCCGTTTCCGCCTCCTAGCTCGAGAGGAGGGATCCTTTCCCTGCGTGGTCGGGAAAGAATTCCCGGCATTCCCGTCGCATCTCAAGAGGAGGCGCTCTCCACTGGAAGGCGAGAGGAACTCCCGGGTCTTGCCACCATTCCAGAGTCCCGCAGATGTCTAAGTCCATTCCAGGGAAATCTGTTTTCCCTCGATTGCCGCGACTTTCAAGCCGAGGATCGACTCACACCACGGTGGCACGTGGGACAGCCCTGTGAGAAAGCCTTCTGGGAAAGCCTCGTGGGAGAGCCTCAAGGGAAAGGCACAGATCCCTTGATCCAGGCGAAGGGAAGCGTGACACTGCTGCTACAGCTCGGGAGGAAAGCGCACGTGCATGCCCCCACTCGAGACGAGGACTGACTCCCCTGGGGAGACTCCAGAAATACCCCAAGATCCATGTCAGCACTGGAGAGGAATCCTCAGTTTCCGGCACCGTCTCCACACAAGGTTTTAGGCCCCGGCATCGACGGGAGAAGAATCCCGAGAGGCCCCCGAGCAACTCGCTTGGGGACTGGCCTTTCCTGAGGCCACCAGAGCGGGTCCCTGAGGTCCCCGTCGTAAGTCGAGAGCACCTGCCGCAACTTGAGAACATCCAGGAGGTTCTCCCCTCCAGGCGAGATGAGGCCCATTTCCGCTGAGGCGTCTCGAGGCTAATCACACCTAACCTTTGGAACTTCCAAAGGACCCTTCACACCCCTTGCTGCAACTCAAGAAGTTCCCCGACATACCCGTCTCCACTCGAGAGGAAGCACCAGAGACCGGCCCACATCCAGAGGAGCCCCGTTTCCGCCTCCTAGCTCGAGAGGAGGGATCCTTTCCCTGCGTGGTCGGGAAAGAATTCCGGGCGTTCCTGTCGCATCTCAAGAGGAGGTGCTCTCCACAGGAAAGGCGAGAGGAACTCCAGGGTCGTGCCACCATTCCCAGAGTCCCCCAGATGTCTTAGTCCATTTCAGGGAAACCTGATTTCCCTGCACTGCCTCGAATTTCTAGCCGAGGATCGACTCACACCACGATGGCACATGGGACAGCACTGTGGAAAAGCCTCGTGGGAAAGCCTCGAGGGAAAGCCACAGATCCCTTGATCCACGCGAAGGGAAGCGTTGCACTGCTGCTACAGCTCGGGAGGAAAGCGCACGTTCATGCCCCCACACAAGACGACGACTAACTCCCTGGGGAGACTTCAGAAGTACCCCAAGATCCATGTCAGCACTGGAGAGGAAACCTCAGGTTCCGGCACCGACTCCACACAGGGTCTTAGGCCCCGGCATCGACGGGAGAGGAATCCCGAGAGGCCCCAGAGCAACTCGCATGGGGACTGGCCTTTCCTGAGGCCACCAGAGCGGTTCCCTGAGGTCCCCGTAGTAAGTCAAGAGCACCTGCCGCAACTCGAGAAAATCCAGGAGGTTCTCCCCTCCAGGCGAGATGAGGCCCTTTTTCCTCTGAGGCGTCTCGAGGCTAACCATACCTAACATCTGGAACTTCCAAAGGGTCCTTCACACCCTTGCTGCAACTCAAGAAGTTCCCCGACATACCTGACTCCACTCGAGAGGAAGCACGAGAATCCCGCCCACATCCAGAGGAGCCCCGTTTCCGCCTCATACCTCGAGGTCAGGTATCCTTTCCCTGCATGTTCGGGAAAGAATTCCCGGTGTTCCCGTCGCATCTCATGAGGAGGCGCTCTCCACAGGAAAGGCGGAGGAACTCCAGGGTCATGCCACCATTCCAAGAGTCCCCCAGATATCTCAGTCTGCCGGGGTCCAGCCCCGCTGGATCCAGGGAATTCGACGGATGGACGGCGTTGTCGTGGAAAGTCTTTTTTATTTATTAATGTAAGATTAGATTAAGAAATTATAGTGTAGTAAGAAGATTAACTGGAGGAAAAGGGCTGAATATCTTGGTTTACGTGGAAGGCCAATAAAATTCCAGGACAAAGAATTTTCACCATCTACGTTGGGCCACCAGCCCCTGCTTGAATATCTAAGGGTGCCTCACCTTAAGCTCCCTTTCGTGCAGGTCTTAACAGCCAGGCAAGTAAGTAGACCTGGCGAGCCTCCGCGCCCCTGGTGGAGATTCAGCCTGAAGTTAAAGTAAAAAGCAGAGAGAAGGAAAGGGAGAGAAGAAGAAAGAGAGAAAAAGACACGGGGGGAGCCTGAGTCTCAAGAAACCAGGCCGAGAGACTAGTTCGAGAAACTGGTCCGAGAAACTGGCCCCATCCTTTATTGTTCATAAAGCCTTTTATACTTTTTGATAAAACATGGAGTTCAATGGGTAACACAAAATTATGTAGCGTTTGCACCCCAGACTCTTTCTGTACATCATTTTGTATACAAAAGGTCTCTGGTGATTTACATTATCTTCTGGCCAAGAGGCTTGTTAAACACTTTTTGGCTCTCTTCCTTAATGAATGTTAATTTTGTTTCCTCTGAAGTGTTTTTCTTTAATCTGCATTTCCTTAAAGCATTAAAGTTACATCTCTATAAAACAAAGGTGCAGTGGGTTATAACAAAGAAGGTACTTAACTCAAAAGATCTAATGTTCCTAATACCAGGTCCTACTACTTGTTTTTTTAATATACCAACTCTATCTAAAAATAAAGGATATGAAAATTTAGCAGCAAGCATTGACCCAAAAAATGAAACTTTTAATCAGTCCTATTATAAAGATTTTGACTCCTCGGATGCCCCTACATTCCTAGGATGCCTTTAAGCTTCCTGTGCCTCCTGGGAAAGGAGGCCTCAAACAATCACATGCCCAGCTGTACGAGTCCTGCAGGCAGGCTAGAAAGCATTCAGAGGGGTTTTTGGATTGAAACACTCTTTCAAATGCTGAAGACTAAAGCCCTGAATTGACTTTTTCCAGAAAATGTCAGAAGAGTGGAAAAAGCAGAGCAAAAAAAGCCGGCAGATTTTTTGTTGGGGTATGTGCGTAGGAACTTCCAGAGGGGGTCCCTGAAGTCTGAACACACCATGCCTATGTCAGTTTTCTTCCTCATGACGTTATCACGGACGGGAGTCCCTCATACTGGCTCCCAGCATCAGTCCAATCCAGAGGAACCTGTTTTCCCTGCACTGCCTCGACTTTCACGCTGAGGATCAACTCACACCACGGTGGCACGAGGGAAAGCCCTGTGAGAAAGCCTCGTGGGAAAGCCTCCAGGGAAAGCCACAGATCCCTTGATCCACACGACGGGAAGCGTGACCCTGCTGCTACAGCTCGGAGGAAAGCAACACGTGCGTGCCCTCACTTGAGAGGAGGATTGACTCTCCAGGGGAGACTCCAGAAGAAGCCCCAATATCCATGTCAGCACTGCAGAGGAAACCTCAGGTTCCGGCCCCGAACCACACAAGTTGTTCGGCCCGGGCATCAACAGGAGAGTTATCAAGAGAAGCCCCCCAGCATCTGGCATGGGGACTGGCCTTTGATGAAGCCACCAGAGCGGGTCCCTGACGTCCCCGTCGTAAGTCGGGAGCACCTGCCGCAACTCGAGAAAATCCAGGAGGTTCTCCCCTCCAGGCGAGATGAGGCCCATTTCCAATGAGGTGTCTCGAGGCTAATTACATCTAATCTCTGGAACTTCCAAAGGGTCCTTCACACCCTTGGCTGCAACTCAAGAAGTTCCCCGACATTCCCATCTCCACTCGAGAGGAAACACGAGGGTCCTGCCCACATCCAGAGTAGCCCCGTTTCATCCTCCTAGCTAGAGATGAGGGATCCTTTCCCTGCTTGGTCGGGAAAGAACTTCCGGCATTCCCGTCGCATCTCAGGTGGAGGCGCCTCTCCACAGGAAGGGAGAGAGGAACTCCATGGTCGTGCCACCATTTTCAAGCGTCCCCAGATGTCTCAGTCCATTCCAGAGGATCTTGTTTTTACAGAGTGCCTAAACTTTCATGCCGAGGATCGCCTCACACCACGGTGGCACGGGGGACAGCCCTGTGGGAAAGCCTCGTGGGAAAGCCTCTAGGAAAAGCCTAGAGGAAAAGCCACAGATCCATTGATCCACGCGACGGGAAGCATGACACTGCTGCTACAGCTCGGGAGGAAGGGGGCATGCGCATGCCCCCACTCGAGACGAGGACTGATTCCCCTTGGGAGACTTCAGAAGTATCCCAAAAACATGTCAGCACTGGAGAGGAATACTCAGGTTCTGGCCCCCACTCCACACAAGGTCTTGGGCCCCGGCATCTACCGGTGAGGAATCCCGAGAGGGCCCTCTAGCAACTCACATGGGAACTGGTCTTTCCTAAGGCCAACAGAACGGGTCCCTGAGGTCCCCGTCGTAAGTCGAGAGCACCTGCCACAACTCGAGAAAATGAAGGAGATTCTCCCCTTCAGGCGAGATGAAGCCCATTTCCACTGAGACGTCTCGAGGCTAATCACACCTAACCTCTGGAACTTCCAAAGGGTCCTTCACACCATAGCTGCAACTCAAGAAGTTCCACGAGAGACCCGTCGCCACTACATAGGAATCACCAGGGTACCACCCACATCCAGAGGAGCCCCAATTCCCCCTCCTAGCTCAATGTGAGGGATCCTTTCCCTGATTGGCCGGGAAAGAATTCCTGTCGTACCTGTCGCATCTCAAGAGGAGGCACGCTCCACAAGAAAGGTGAGAGGAACTCCAGGGTCGTTCCACCATTCCAAGAGTCCCCCAGATGTCTCAGTCCTTTCCAGAGGAACTTGTTTACCCTGCACTGCCTCGACGTTCACGCGGAGGACCGACACACACGATGGTGGCACGTGGGACAGCCCTGTGGGAAAGCCTCGTGGGAAAGCCTCGAGGGAAAACAAGAAACCCCTTGATCAACCCAACGGGAAAATTGACTCTGCTCCTAATGCTCGGGAGAAAAGCGCACGCGCATGCCCCCATTGGAGACGAAGATGACTCCCCTGTGGAGACTCCAGTAGTACCCCAAGATCCATGTTAGCACTGGAGAGGAAACCTCAGGTTCGGGCACCGACTCCAAACAAGGTCTTAGGCCCCGTCATCGACCGGAGAGGAATCCCGAGAGGCCCCCTTAGCAACTCGCAAGTCGACTGGCATTTCCTGAGTGGACCAGAGCGGGTTACATAAGTCCCGGTCGTAACTGGAGAGCACCTGCTGAAACTCGAGAAAATCCAGGAGGTTCTCCCCTGCAGGCGAGATGAGGCCCATTTCCGCTGAGGCGTCTCGAGTCTAATCACACCTAACCTCTGGAACTTCCAAAGGGTCCATCACACCCTTGCTGCAACTCAAGAAGTTCACCGACATACCCGTCTCCACACGAGAGGAAGCACCAGAGACCCGCCCACATCCAGAGGAGCCCCGTTTCCGCCTCCTAGCTCGAGAGGAGGGATCCTTTCCCTGCGTAGACAGGAAAGAATTCCTGGCGTTCCTGGCGCATCTCAAGAGGAGGCGCTCTCCACAGGAAAGGCGAGAGGAACTCCAGGGTCGTGCCACCATTCCCAGAGTCCCCAAGATGTCTCAGTCCATTCCAGGGAAAACTGTTTTCCTGGCACTGCCTCCACTTTCAAGCCGAGGATCGACTCACACCACGGTTGCACGAGGGAAAGCCTCGTGGGAAAAAAGCGTCGTGGTAAACCCTCGAGGGAAAGCCACTGATCCCTTGTTCCACGCGAAGGGAAGCGTGACAATGCTGCTAGAGCTCGGGAGGAAAGCGCACGTGCATACCCAAACTCGAGACCAGGACTGACTCCCCTGGGGAGACTCCAGAAGTACCCCAAGATCCATGTCAGCACTGGAGAGGAATCCTCAGGTTCCAGCACCGACTCCACACAAGGTCTTAGGCCCCGGCATCGTCGGGAGAGGAATCCCGAGAGGCCCCCGAGCAACTCGCATGGGGACTGGCCTTTCCTAAGGCCAACAGAGCGGGTCCCTATTGTGCCCTTTGTAAGTTGAGAGCACCTGCCGCAACTCGAGAAAATCCAGGAGGTTCTCACCTCCAGGCGTGATGAGGCCCATTTCCGCTGAGGCGTCTCAAGGCTAATCACACCTAACCTTTGGAACTTCCAAAGGACCCTTCACACCCTTGCTGCAACTCAAGAAGTTCCCCGACATACCCGTCTCCACTCGAGAGGAAGCACCAGAGACCCGGCCCACATCCAGAGGAGCCCCGTTTCCGCCTCCTAGCTCGAGAGGAGGGATCCTTTCCCTGCGTGGTCGGGAAAGAATTCCGGGCGTTCCTGTCGCATCTCAAGAGGAGGTGCTCTCCACAGGAAAGGCGAGAGGAACTCCAGGGTCGTGCCACCATTCCCAGAGTCCCCCAGATGTCTTAGTCCATTTCAGGGAAACCTGATTTCCCTGCACTGCCTCGAATTTCTAGCCGAGGATCGACTCACACCACGATGGCACATGGGACAGCACTGTGGGAAAGCCTCGTGGGAAAGCCTCGAGGGAAAGCCACAGATCCCTTGATCCACGCGAAGGGAAGCGTTGCACTGCTGCTACAGCTCGGGAGGAAAGCGCACGTTCATGCCCCCACACAAGACGACGACTAACTCCCCTGGGGAGACTTCAGAAGTACCCCAAAGATCCATGTCAGCACTGGAGAGGAAACCTCAGGTTCCGGCACCGACTCCACACAGGGTCTTAGGCCCCGGCATCGACGGGAGAGGAATCCCGAGAGGCCCCAGAGCAACTCGCATGGGGACTGGCCTTTCCTGAGGCCACCAGAGCGGTTCCCTGAGGTCCCCGTAGTAAGTCAAGAGCACCTGCCGCAACTCGAGAAAATCCAGGAGGTTCTCCCCTCCAGGCGAGATGAGGCCCTTTTCCCTCTGAGGCGTCTCGAGGCTAACCATACCTAACATCTGGAACTTCCAAAGGGTCCTTCACACCCTTGCTGCAACTCAAGAAGTTCCCCGACATACCTGACTCCACTCGAGAGGAAGCACGAGAATCCCGCCCACATCCAGAGGAGCCCCGTTTCCGCCTCATACCTCGAGGTCAGGTATCCTTTCCCTGCATGTTCGGGAAAGAATTCCCGGTGTTCCCGTCGCATCTCATGAGGAGGCGCTCTCCACAGGAAAGGCGGAGGAACTCCAGGGTCATGCCACCATTCCAAGAGTCCCCCAGATATCTCAGTCTGCCGGGGTCCAGCCCCGCTGGATCCAGGGAATTCGACGGATGGACGGCGTTGTCGTGGAAAGTCTTTTTTATTTATTAATGTAAGATTAGATTAAGAAATTATAGTGTAGTAAGAAGATTAACTGGAGGAAAGGGCTGAATATCTTGGTTTACGTGGAAGGCCAATAAAATTCCAGACAAAGAATTTTCACCATCTACGTTGGGCCACCAGCCCCTGCTTGAATATCTAAGGGTGCCTCACCTTAAGCTCCCTTTCGTGCAGGTCTTAACAGCCAGGCAAGTAAGTAGACCTGGCGAGCCTCCGCGCCCCTGGTGGAGATTCAGCCTGAAGTTAAAGTAAAAAGCAGAGAGAAGGAAAGGGAGAGAAGAAGAAAGAGAGAAAAAGACACGGGGGGAGCCTGAGTCTCAAGAAACCAGGCCGAGAGACTAGTTCGAGAAACTGGGAGAGAAACTGGCCCCATCCTTTATTGTTCATAAAGCCTTT
>NW_017219085.1:0-11571 GCF_001704415.2 Capra hircus | reverse complement strand
TCCTTAAGGAGAGCTTAGGGGCTGGTGGGTTGCACACTGCCAAGGGCTCCAGCAGTGAGAATTCTGTCAGAGGGAAGGGAAGGGCAACTGCAGGGCTCCTCCAGCGGTTGCTTGGCCGCCCAGACAGCGCGCACGGAGAGCACCAGGCTCCCAGGGCCCCTGGCTGGGTTTTCAGCCCCACACACGGAGGCTGATTCCTTGGGTGCCCAGAAAGTGTATGACAGACGTAGGTTCCCTAGCACTCTCCTCCCCAGCAGAGACATGTGCAGGTGTTGGGGCCTGATCCTGCGTGTCTGGGTTCCTGCCCACAGCCCCAACTCAGGGGAAGCAGCCCCTGAGGCAAGACCTGCTGGAGGAGCCCTGCGCCCCGCCTGATAGGCGAGTGCACAGCCAGCAGTGGAAGCGAGCCTCCTCGGGGAAGAGGAGCAGCAGCAAGCCCGTCAAGCTGAAAGCCCTGCTTGCACGAGCTAAGTGCGCCTCCAGTACGGCATCTCTAGCTCTGCTCAGAGCCCGATCTGGCAGAGTTCCTGGCGCCAAGATGCTCTGCCATAGGCGAGCCTTGCCAGACTTGCCTTGCTTTTAGGCTCCCTCCCCAGGAAGGAGCAGGCTGTGTGAGCCTGGGAAACGCCACTGGCGCCTTCCTGCTCAGCTCTACCCCTGCCTTGCCTTTGCACTTAGGTCCCAAGCGTCCTTGAGGAGGGCTTAGGGGCTGGTGGGTTGCACACTGCCAAGGGCTCCAGCAGTGAAAGCTCTGTCAGAGGGAAGGGAAGGGCAACAGCAGGGCTCCTTCAGCGGTTCTGGCCGCCCAGAACAAAGCGCCGCACGGAGAGCACCAGGCTCCAGGCCCCTGGCTGGGTTTTGCAGCCCCACACACGGAGGCTGACTCTTGGGTGCCAGAAAGTGTGTGACAGACGTAGGTTCCCTAGCACTCTCCTCCCCAGCAGAGACATGTGCAGGTGGTTGGGGCCTGATCCTGCGTGTCTGGGTTCCCGCCCACAGCCCCAACTCAGGGGAAGCAGCCCCTGAGGCAAGACCTGCTGGAGGAGCCCTGCGCCCCGCCTGATAGGCGAAGCACAGCCAGCAGGAAGCGAGCCTCCTCGGGGAAGAGGAGGCAGCCAGCCCGTCAAGAGGAAAGCCCTGCTTGCACGGAGCTAAGTGCGCCTCCAGTACGGCAGAGCTCTAGCTCTGCTCAGAGCCCCGATCTGGCAGAGTTCCTGGCGCGAGGCTGCTCTGCCGGGGCTAGCCTTGCCCAGACTTGCCTTGCTTTTAGGCTCCCTCCCCAGGAAGGAGCTGCAGCGAGCCTGGGAGTCGCCACTGGCGCCTTTCTTGCCTCAGCTCCAATCCTGCCTTGCCTTTGCACTTAGGTCCCAGTCCTCCTTAAGGAGGCTTAGGGGGTGGTGGGTTGCACACTGCCAAGGGCTCCAGCAGTGAGAAGCTCTGTCAGAGGGAAGGGAAGGGCAACTGCAGGGCTCCTCCAGCGGTTTCTTGGCCGCCCCAGATTCAGCGCCACACGGAGAGCACCAGGCTCCCAGGCCCCTGCTGGCTGGGGTTTTCAGCCCCCGCACACACGGAGGCTGATTCCTTGGGTGCCCAGAAAGTGTATGACAGACGTAGGTTCCCTAGCACTCTCCTCCCCAGCAGAGACATGTGCAGGTTTTGGGGCCTGATCCTGCGTGTCTGGGTTCCTGCCCACAGCCCCAACTCAGGGGAAGCAGCCCCTGAGGCAAGACCTGCTGGAGGAGCCCTGCGCCCCCGCCTGATAGGCGAGTGCACAGCCAGCAGGGAAGCGAGCCTCCTCGGGGAAGAGGAGGCAGCAAGTCCCCGTCAAGCTGAAATCCCTGCTTACACGAAGCTAAGTGCGACTCCAGTACGGCAGATCTCTAGCTCTGTTCAGAGGCCCGATCTGCAGAGTTCCTGGCACCAAGATGCTCTGCCATAGAGCCTTGCGCAGACTTGCCTTGCTTTAAGGCTCCCTCCCCAGGAAGGAGCAGGCTGTGTGAGGCTCGGAAACGCCACTGGCGCCTTCCTGGCTTCAGCTCTACCCCTGCCTTGCCTTTGCACTTAGGTCCCAAGCGTCCTTGAGGAGGGCTTAGGGCTGGTGGGTTGCACACTGCCAAGGGCTCCAGCAGTGAAAGCTCTGTCAGAGGGAAGCGAAGGGCAACAGCAGGGCTCCTTCAGCGGTTCCTTGGCCGCCCAGACAAAGCTCCGCACGGAGAGCACCAGGTTCCAAGGGCCCCTGGCTGGGTTTTGCATCCCCACACTCCCAGAGGCTGACTCCGTGGTGCCTAGAAAGTGTGTGAGAGACGTAGGTTCCCTAGCACTCTCCTCCCCAGCAGAGACATGTGCAGGTGGTTGGGGCCTTATCCTGCGTGTCTGGGTTCCGCCCACAGCCTCAACTCAGGGGAAGCAGCCCCTGAGGCAAGACCTGCTGAGGAGCCCTGCGCCCCGCCTGATAGGCGAGAGCACAGCCAGCAGTGTAGCGAGCCTCCTCGGAGAAGAGGAGGCAGCCGAGCCCAGTCAAGAGGAAAGCCCTGCTTGCACGGAGCTAAGTGCGCCTCCAGTACGGCAGAGCTCTAGCTCTGCTCAGAGCCCCGATCTGGCAGAGTTTCTGGCGCGAGGCTGCTCGGCCGGGGGCTCGCCTTGCCCAGACTTGCCTTGCTTTTAGGCTCCCTCCCCAGGAAGGAGCTGTCTGAGCGAGCCTGGGAGACGCCACTGGTGCCTTCCTTGCCTCAGCTCCAATCCTGCCTTGCCTTTGCACATAGGTGCCAGGCGTGTTGGGAGGGCTTAGGGGGTGGTGGGTTGCACACTGCCAAGGGCTTCAGCAGTGAGAGCTCTGTCAGAGGGAAGGGAAGGGCAACTGCAGGGCTCCTCCAGCGGTTTCTAGGCCGCCTAGAATCAGCGCCGCACCGAGAGCACCAGGCTCCCAGGGCCCCTGGCTGGGTTTTCAGCCCCGCACACACGGAGGCTGATTCCTTGGGTGCCCAGAAAGTGTATGACAGACGTAGGTTCCCTAGCACTCTCCTCCCCAGCAGAGACATGTGCAGGTGTTTGGGGCCTGATCCTGCGTGTCTGGGTTCCTGCCCACAGCCCCAACTCAGGGGAAGCAGCCCCTGAGGCAAGACCTGCTGGAGGAGCCCTGCGCCCCCGCCTGATAGGCGAGTGCACAGCCAGCAGGGAAGCGAGCCTCCTCGGGGGAAGAGGAGGCAGCCCAGCCCCGTCAAGTTGAAAGCCCTGCTTGCACGGAGCTAAGTGCGCCTCCAGTACGGCAGAGCTCTAGCTCTGCTCAGAGCCCCGATCTGGCAGAGTTCCTGGCGCGAGGCTGCTCTGCCGGGGGCTAGCCTTGCCCAGACTTGCCTTGCTTTTAGGCTGCCTCTCCAGGAAGGAGCAGGCAGCAGGAGCCTGGGAGTCGCCACTGGCGCCTTTCTTGCCTCAGCTCCAATCCTGCCTTGCCTTTGCACTTAGGTCCCAGTCCTCCTTAAGGAGAGCTTAGGGGCTGGTGGGTTGCACACTGCCAAGGGCTCCAGCAGTGAGAATTCTGTCAGAGGGAAGGGAAGGGCAACTGCAGGGCTCCTCCAGCGGTTGCTTGGCCGCCCAGATTCAGCGCCACACGGAGAGCACCAGGCTCCCAGGCCCCTGGCTGGGTTTTCAGCCCCGCACACACGGAGGCTGATTCCTTGGGTGCCCAGAAAGTGTATGACAGACGTAGGTTCCCTAGCACTCTCCTCCCCAGCAGAGACATGTGCAGGTGTTTGGGGCCTGATCCTGCGTGTCTGGGTTCCTGCCCACAGCCCCAACTCAGGGGAAGCAGCCCCTGAGGCAAGACCTGCTGGAGGAGCCCTGCGCCCCCGCCTGATAGGCGAGTGCACAGCCAGCAGGGAAGCGAGCCTCCTCGGGGGAAGAGGAGGCAGCAAGTCCCCGTCAAGCTGAAATCCCTGCTTACACGAAGCTAAGTGCGACTCCAGTACGGCAGATCTCTAGCTCTGTTCAGAGGCCCGATCTGGCAGAGTTCCTGGCACCAAGATGCTCTGCCATAGGCGAGCCTTGCGCAGACTTGCCTTGCTTTAAGGCTCCCTCCCCAGGAAGGAGCAGGCTGTGTGAGGCTGGAAACGCCACTGGCGCCTTCCTGGCTTCAGCTCTACCCCTGCCTTGCCTTTGCACTTAGGTCCCAAGCGTCCTTGAGGAGGGCTTAGGGGCTGGTGGGTTGCACACTGCCAAGGGCTCCAGCAGTGAAAGCTCTGTCAGAGGGAAGCGAAGGGCAACAGCAGGGCTCCTTCAGCGGTTCCTTGGCCGCCCAGACAAAGCTCCGCACGAGAGCACCAGGTTCCAAGGGCCCCTGGCTGGGTTTTGCATCCCCACACTCCCAGAGGCTGACTCCGTGGGTGCCTAGAAAGTGTGAGAGACGTAGGTTCCCTAGCACTCTCCTCCCCAGCAGAGACATGTGCAGGTGGTTGGGGCCTTATCCTGCGTGTCTGGGTTCCCGCCCACAGCCTCAACTCAGGGGAAGCAGCCCCTGAGGCAAGACCTGCTGGAGGAGCCCTGCGCGCCCGCCTGATAGGCGAGAGCACAGCCAGCAGTGTAGCGAGCCTCCTCGGGAGAAGAGGAGGCAGCCGAGCCCAGTCAAGAGGAAAGCCCTGCTTGCACGGAGCTAAGTGCGCCTCCAGTACGGCAGAGCTCTAGCTCTGCTCAGAGCCCCGATCTGGCAGAGTTTCTGGCGCGAGGCTGCTCGGCCGGGGGCTCGCCTTGCCCAGACTTGCCTTGCTTTTAGGCTCCCTCCCCAGGAAGGAGCTGTCTGAGCGAGCCTGGGAGACGCCACTGGTGCCTTCCTTGCCTCAGCTCCAATCCTGCCTTGCCTTTGCACATAGGTGCCAGGCGTCGTTGGGGAGGCTTAGGGGGTGGTGGGTTGCACACTGCCAAGGGCTTCAGCAGTGAGAGCTCTGTCAGAGGGAAGGGAAGGGCAACTGCAGGGCTCCTCCAGCGGTTTCTAGGCCGCCTAGAATCAGCGCCGCACCGAGAGCACCAGGCTCCCAGGGCCCCTGGCTGGGGTTTTCAGCCCCGCACACACGGAGGCTGATTCCTTGGGTGCCCAGAAAGTGTATGACAGACGTAGGTTCCCTAGCACTCTCCTCCCCAGCAGAGACATGTGCAGGTGGTTTGGGGCCTGATCCTGCGTGTCTGGGTTCCTGCCCACAGCCCCAACTCAGGGGAAGCAGCCCCTGAGGCAAGACCTGCTGGAGGAGCCCTGCGCCCCCGCCTGATAGGCGAGTGCACAGCCAGCAGGGAAGCGAGCCTCCTCGGGGGAAGAGGAGGCAGCCCAGCCCCGTCAAGTTGAAAGCCCTGCTTGCACGGAGCTAAGTGCGCCTCCAGTACGGCAGAGCTCTAGCTCTGCTCAGAGCCCCGATCTGGCAGAGTTCCTGGCGCGAGGCTGCTCTGCCGGGGGCTAGCCTTGCCCAGACTTGCCTTGCTTTTAGGCTGCCTCTCCAGGAAGGAGCAGGCAGCAGGAGCCTGGGAGTCGCCACTGGCGCCTTTCTTGCCTCAGCTCCAATCCTGCCTTGCCTTTGCACTTAGGTCCCAGTCCTCCTTAAGGAGAGCTTAGGGGCTGGTGGGTTGCACACTGCCAAGGGCTCCAGCAGTGAGAATTCTGTCAGAGGGAAGGGAAGGGCAACTGCAGGGCTCCTCCAGCGGTTGCTTGGCCGCCCAGATTCAGCGCCACACGGAGAGCACCAGGCTCCCAGGCCCCTGGCTGGGGTTTTCAGCCCCGCACACACGGAGGCTGATTCCTTGGGTGCCCAGAAAGTGTATGACAGACGTAGGTTCCCTAGCACTCTCCTCCCCAGCAGAGACATGTGCAGGTGTTTTGGGCCTGATCCTGCGTGTCTGGGTTCCTGCCCACAGCCCCAACTCAGGGGAAGCAGCCCCTGAGGCAAGACCTGCTGGAGGAGCCCTGCGCCCCCGCCTGATAGGCGAGTGCACAGCCAGCAGGAAGCGAGCCTCCTCGGGGGAAGAGGAGGCAGCAAGTCCCCGTCAAGCTGAAATCCCTGCTTACACGAAGCTAAGTGCGACTCCAGTACGGCAGATCTCTAGCTCTGTTCAGAGGCCCGATCTGGCAGAGTTCCTGGCACCAAGATGCTCTGCCATAGGCGAGCCTTGCGCAGACTTGCCTTGCTTTAAGGCTCCCTCCCCAGGAAGGAGCAGGCTGTGTGAGGCTCGGAAACGCCACTGGCGCCTTCCTGGCTTCAGCTCTACCCCTGCCTTGCCTTTGCACTTAGGTCCCAAGCGTCCTTGAGGAGGGCTTAGGGGCTGGTGGGTTGCACACTGCCAAGGGCTCCAGCAGTGAAAGCTCTGTCAGAGGGAAGCGAAGGGCAACAGCAGGGCTCCTTCAGCGGTTCCTTGGCCGCCCAGACAAAGCTCCGCACGGAGAGCACCAGGTTCCAAGGGCCCCTGGCTGGGTTTTGCATCCCCACACTCCCAGAGGCTGACTCCGTGGGTGCCTAGAAAGTGTGAGAGACGTAGGTTCCCTAGCACTCTCCTCCCCAGCAGAGACATGTGCAGGTGGTTGGGGCCTTATCCTGCGTGTCTGGTTCCCGCCCACAGCCTCAACTCAGGGGAAGCAGCCCCTGAGGCAAGACCTGCTGGAGGAGCCCTGCGCGCCCGCCTGATAGGCGAGAGCACAGCCAGCAGTGTAGCGAGCCTCCTCGGGAGAAGAGGAGGCAGCCGAGCCCAGTCAAGAGGAAAGCCCTGCTTGCACGGAGCTAAGTGGGCCTCCAGTACGGCAGAGCTCTAGCTCTGCTCAGAGCCCCGATCTGGCAGAGTTTCTGGCGCGAGGCTGCTCGGCCGGGGGCTCGCCTTGCCCAGACTTGCCTTGCTTTTAGGCTCCCTCCCCAGGAAGGAGCTGTCTGAGCGAGCCTGGGAGACGCCACTGGTGCCTTCCTTGCCTCAGCTCCAATCCTGCCTTGCCTTTGCACATAGGTGCCAGGCGTCTTGGGGAGGGCTTAGGGTGGTGGGGTTGCACACTGCCAAGGGCTTCAGCAGTGAGAGCTCTGTCAGAGGGAAGGGAAGGGCAACTGCAGGGCTCCTCCAGCGGTTTCTAGGCCGCCTAGAATCAGCGCCGCACCGAGAGCACCAGGCTCCCAGGGCCCCTGGCTGGGTTTTCAGCCCCGCACACACGGAGGCTGATTCCTTGGGTGCCCAGAAAGTGTATGACAGACGTAGGTTCCCTAGCACTCTCCTCCCCAGCAGAGACATGTGCAGGTGGTTGGGGCCTGATCCTGCGTGTCTGGGTTCCTGCCCACAGCCCCAACTCAGGGGAAGCAGCCCCTGAGGCAAGACCTGCTGGAGGAGCCCTGCGCCCCCGCCTGATAGGCGAGTGCACAGCCAGCAGGGAAGCGAGCCTCCTCGGGGAAGAGGAGGCAGCCCAGCCCCGTCAAGTTGAAAGCCCTGCTTGCACGGAGCTAAGTGCGCCTCCAGTACGGCAGAGCTCTAGCTCTGCTCAGAGCCCCGATCTGGCAGAGTTCCTGGCGCGAGGCTGCTCTGCCGGGGGCTAGCCTTGCCCAGACTTGCCTTGCTTTTAGGCTGCCTCTCCAGGAAGGAGCAGGCAGCAGGAGCCTGGGAGTCGCCACTGGCGCCTTTCTTGCCTCAGCTCCAATCCTGCCTTGCCTTTGCACTTAGGTCCCAGTCCTCCTTAAGGAGAGCTTAGGGGCTGGTGGGTTGCACACTGCCAAGGGCTCCAGCAGTGAGAATTCTGTCAGAGGGAAGGGAAGGGCAACTGCAGGGCTCCTCCAGCGGTTGCTTGGCCGCCCAGATTCAGCGCCACACGGAGAGCACCAGGCTCCCAGGCCCCTGGCTGGGGTTTTCAGCCCGCACACACGGAGGCTGATTCCTTGGGTGCCCAGAAAGTGTATGACAGACGTAGGTTCCCTAGCACTCTCCTCCCCAGCAGAGACATGTGCAGGTGTTTGGGGCCTGATCCTGCGTGTCTGGGTTCCTGCCCACAGCCCCAACTCAGGGGAAGCAGCCCCTGAGGCAAGACCTGCTGGAGGAGCCCTGCGCCCCCGCCTGATAGGCGAGTGCACAGCCAGCAGGGAAGCGAGCCTCCTCGGGGGAAGAGGAGGCAGCAAGTCCCCGTCAAGCTGAAATCCCTGCTTACACGAAGCTAAGTGCGACTCCAGTACGGCAGATCTCTAGCTCTGTTCAGAGGCCCGATCTGGCAGAGTTCCTGGCACCAAGATGCTCTGCCATAGGCGAGCCTTGCGCAGACTTGCCTTGCTTTAAGGCTCCCTCCCCAGGAAGGAGCAGGCTGTGTGAGGCTCGGAAACGCCACTGGCGCCTTCCTGGCTTCAGCTCTACCCCTGCCTTGCCTTTGCACTTAGGTCCCAAGCGTCCTTGAGGAGGGCTTAGGGGCTGGTGGGTTGCACACTGCCAAGGGCTCCAGCAGTGAAAGCTCTGTCAGAGGGAAGCGAAGGGCAACAGCAGGGCTCCTTCAGCGGTTCCTTGGCCGCCCAGACAAAGCTCCGCACGGAGAGCACCAGGTTCCAAGGGCCCCTGGCTGGGTTTTGCATCCCCACACTCCCAGAGGCTGACTCCGTGGGTGCCTAGAAAGTGTGTGAGAGACGTAGGTTCCCTAGCACTCTCCTCCCCAGCAGAGACATGTGCAGGTGGTTGGGGCCTTATCCTGCGTGTCTGGGTTCCCGCCCACAGCCTCAACTCAGGGGAAGCAGCCCCTGAGGCAAGACCTGCTGGAGGAGCCCTGCGCGCCCGCCTGATAGGCGAGAGCACAGCCAGCAGTGTAGCGAGCCTCCTCGGGAGAAGAGGAGGCAGCCGAGCCCAGTCAAGAGGAAAGCCCTGCTTGCACGGAGCTAAGTGGGCCTCCAGTACGGCAGAGCTCTAGCTCTGCTCAGAGCCCCGATCTGGCAGAGTTTCTGGCGCGAGGCTGCTCGGCCGGGGGCTCGCCTTGCCCAGACTTGCCTTGCTTTTAGGCTCCCTCCCCAGGAAGGAGCTGTCTGAGCGAGCCTGGGAGACGCCACTGGTGCCTTCCTTGCCTCAGCTCCAATCCTGCCTTGCCTTTGCACATAGGTGCCAGGCGTGGTTGGGGAGGGCTTAGGGGGTGGTGGGTTGCACACTGCCAAGGGCTTCAGCAGTGAGAGCTCTGTCAGAGGGAAGGGAAGGGCAACTGCAGGGCTCCTCCAGCGGTTTCTAGGCCGCCTAGAATCAGCGCCGCACCGAGAGCACCAGGCTCCCAGGGCCCTGGCTGGGGTTTTCAGCCCCGCACACACGGAGGCTGATTCCTTGGGTGCCCAGAAAGTGTATGACAGACGTAGGTTCCCTAGCACTCTCCTCCCCAGCAGAGACATGTGCAGGTGGTTGGGGCCTGATCCTGCGTGTCTGGGTTCCTGCCCACAGCCCCAACTCAGGGGAAGCAGCCCCTGAGGCAAGACCTGCTGGAGGAGCCCTGCGCCCCCGCCTGATAGGCGAGTGCACAGCCAGCAGGGAAGCGAGCCTCCTCGGGGGAAGAGGAGGCAGCCCAGCCCCGTCAAGTTGAAAGCCCTGCTTGCACGGAGCTAAGTGCGCCTCCAGTACGGCAGAGCTCTAGCTCTGCTCAGAGCCCCGATCTGGCAGAGTTCCTGGCGCGAGGCTGCTCTGCCGGGGGCTAGCCTTGCCCAGACTTGCCTTGCTTTTAGGCTGCCTCTCCAGGAAGGAGCAGGCAGCAGGAGCCTGGGAGTCGCCACTGGCGCCTTTCTTGCCTCAGCTCCAATCCTGCCTTGCCTTTGCACTTAGGTCCCAGTCCTCCTTAAGGAGAGCTTAGGGGCTGGTGGGTTGCACACTGCCAAGGGCTCCAGCAGTGAGAATTCTGTCAGAGGGAAGGGAAGGGCAACTGCAGGGCTCCTCCAGCGGTTGCTTGGCCGCCCAGATTCAGCGCCACACGGAGAGCACCAGGCTCCCAGGGCCCCTGGCTGGGGTTTTCAGCCCCGCACACACGGAGGCTGATTCCTTGGGTGCCCAGAAAGTGTATGACAGACGTAGGTTCCCTAGCACTCTCCTCCCCAGCAGAGACATGTGCAGGTGTTTGGGGCCTGATCCTGCGTGTCTGGGTTCCTGCCCACAGCCCCAACTCAGGGGAAGCAGCCCCTGAGGCAAGACCTGCTGGAGGAGCCCTGCGCCCCCGCCTGATAGGCGAGTGCACAGCCAGCAGGGAAGCGAGCCTCCTCGGGGGAAGAGGAGGCAGCAAGTCCCCGTCAAGCTGAAATCCCTGCTTACACGAAGCTAAGTGCGACTCCAGTACGGCAGATCTCTAGCTCTGTTCAGAGGCCCGATCTGGCAGAGTTCCTGGCACCAAGATGCTCTGCCATAGGCGAGCCTTGCGCAGACTTGCCTTGCTTTAAGGCTCCCTCCCCAGGAAGGAGCAGGCTGTGTGAGGCTCGGAAACGCCACTGGCGCCTTCCTGGCTTCAGCTCTACCCCTGCCTTGCCTTTGCACTTAGGTCCCAAGCGTCCTTGAGGAGGGCTTAGGGGCTGGTGGGTTGCACACTGCCAAGGGCTCCAGCAGTGAAAGCTCTGTCAGAGGGAAGCGAAGGGCAACAGCAGGGCTCCTTCAGCGGTTCCTTGGCCGCCCAGACAAAGCTCCGCACGGAGAGCACCAGGTTCCAAGGGCCCCTGGCTGGGTTTTGCATCCCCACACTCCCAGAGGCTGACTCCGTGGGTGCCTAGAAAGTGTGTGAGAGACGTAGGTTCCCTAGCACTCTCCTCCCAGCAGAGACATGTGCAGGTGGTTGGGGCCTTATCCTGCGTGTCTGGGTTCCCGCCCACAGCCTCAACTCAGGGGAAGCAGCCCCTGAGGCAAGACCTGCTGGAGGAGCCCTGCGCGCCCGCCTGATAGGCGAGAGCACAGCCAGCAGTGTAGCGAGCCTCCTCGGGAGAAGAGGAGGCAGCCGAGCCCAGTCAAGAGGAAAGCCCTGCTTGCACGGAGCTAAGTGGGCCTCCAGTACGGCAGAGCTCTAGCTCTGCTCAGAGCCCCGATCTGGCAGAGTTTCTGGCGCGAGGCTGCTCGGCCGGGGCTCGCCTTGCCCAGACTTGCCTTGCTTTTAGGCTCCCTCCCCAGGAAGGAGCTGTCTGAGCGAGCCTGGGAGACGCCACTGGTGCCTTCCTTGCCTCAGCTCCAATCCTGCCTTGCCTTTGCACATAGGTGCCAGGCGTCGTTGGGGAGGGCTTAGGGGGTGGTGGGTTGCACACTGCCAAGGGCTTCAGCAGTGAGAGCTCTGTCAGAGGGAAGGGAAGGGCAACTGCAGGGCTCCTCCAGCGGTTTCTAGGCCGCCTAGAATCAGCGCCGCACGAGAGCACCAGGCTCCCAGGGCCCCTGGCTGGGGTTTTCAGCCCCGCACACACGGAGGCTGATTCCTTGGGTGCCCAGAAAGTGTATGACAGACGTAGGTTCCCTAGCACTCTCCTCCCCAGCAGAGACATGTGCAGGTTTGGGGCCTGATCCTGCGTGTCTGGGTTCCTGCCCACAGCCCCAACTCAGGGGAAGCAGCCCCTGAGGCAAGACCTGCTGGAGGAGCCCTGCGCCCCCGCCCCGCCTGAT
>NW_017219084.1:0-22241 GCF_001704415.2 Capra hircus | reverse complement strand
GTGGTCGGGAAAGAATTCCCGGCGTTCCCGCATCTCAAGAGGAGGCACACGGGAAAGGCGAGAGGAACTCCAGGGTCGTGCCACCATTCCAGAGTCCCCCAGATGTCTCAGTCCATTCCAGGGAAAACTGTTTTCCCTGCGCTGCCTCGACTTTCAAGCCGAGATCGCTCACACCACGGTGGCACGTGGGACAGCCCTGTGGAAAGCCTCGTGGGAAAGCCTCGTGGGAAAGAAAGCCACAGATCCCTTGATCCACGCGAAGGGAAGCGTGACACTGCTGCTACAGCTCGGGAGGAAAGCGCACGTGCATGCCCCACTCGAGACGAGGACTGACTCCCCTGGGGAGATTCCAGAAGTACCCCAAGATCCATGTCAGCACTGGAGAGGAATCCTCAGGTTCTGGCACCGAATCCACAAAAGGTCTTAGGCCCGGCATCGACGGGAGAGGAATACCGAGAGGCCCCGAGCAACTCCATGGGGACTGGCCTTTCCTGAGGCCACCAGAGCGGGTCCCTGAGGTCCCGTCGTAAGTCGAGAGCACCTGCCGCAACTCGAGAAAATCCAGGAGGTTCTCCCCTCCAGGCGAGATGAGGCCCATTTCCGCTGAGGTGTCTCGAGGCTTATCACACCTAACCTCTGGAACTTCCAAAGGGTCCTTCACACCCTTGCTGCAATTCAAAAAGTCCCCGACATACCCGTCTCCACTCGAGAGGAAGCACGAGAGTCCCGCCCACACCAGAGGAGCCCGTTTCCGCCTCCTAGCTCGAGAGGAGGGATCCTTTCCCTGCGTGGTCGGGAAAGAATTCCGGCGTTTCCGTCGCATCTCAAGGGGGGCTCTCCACAGGAAAGGCGAGAGGAACTCCAGGGTCGTGCCACCATTCCCAGAGTCCCCCAGATTTCTCAGTCCATTCCAGGGAAACCTGTTTTCCCTGCACTGCCTCGACTTTCAAGCCGAGGATCGACTCACACCACGGTGGCACGTGGGACAGCCCTGTGGGAAAGCCTCATGAAAAGCCTCGTGGGAAAGCCTCCAGATAAAGCCACAGATCCCTGGATCCACGCGAAGGGAAGCGTGACACTGCTGCTACAGCTCGGGAGGAAAGTGCACATGCATGCCCCCACTAGAGATGAGGACTGACTCCCTGGGAGACTCCAGAAGTACCCCAAGATCCATGTCAGCACTGGAGAGGAATCTCAGGTTCCGGCACCGACTCCACACAAGGTCTTAGGCCCGCATCGACGGGAGAGGAATCCGAGAGCCCCCAAACAACTCGCATGGGGACTGGCCTTTCCTGAGGAAACCAGAGCGGGTCCCTGAGGTCCCCATCGTAAGTCGAGAGCACCTGCCGCAACTCGAAAAATCCAGGAGGTTCTCCCCTCCAGGCGAGATGAGGCCCATTTCCGCTGAGGCGTCTCGAGGCTAATCACACCTAACCTCTGGAACTTCCAAAGGGTCCTTCACACCCTTGCTGCAACTCAAGAAGTTCCCGACATACCCGTCTCCACTCGAGAGGAAGCACGAGAGTCCCGCCCACATCCAGAGGAGCCCGTTTCCGCTCTAGCTCGAAGAGGGATCCTTTCCCTGCGTGGTCGGGAAAGAATTCCCGGCGTTCCCGTCGCATCTCAAGAGGAGGCGCTCTCCACAGGAAAGGCGAGAGGAACTCCAGGGTCGTGCCACCATTCCCAGAGTCCCCCAGATGTCTCAGTCCATTCCAGGGAAACTGTTTTCCCTGCACTGCCTCGACTTTCAAGCCGAGATCATTCACACCACGGTGGCACGTGGGACAGCCCTGTGGGAAAGCCGAGGGAAAGCCTCGTGGGAAAGCCAGGGAAAGCACAGATCCCTTGATCCACGCGAAGGAAGCGTGACACTGCTGCTACAGCTCGGGAGGAAAGCGCACGTGCATGCCCCCACTCGAGACGAGGACTGACTCCCCTGGGGAGACTCCAGAAGTACCCCAAGATCCATGTCAGCACTGGAGAGGAATCCTCAGGTTCCGGCACCGACTCCACACAAGGTCTTAGGCCCCGGCATCACGGGAGAGGAATCCCGAGAGGCCCCCGAGCAACTCGCATGGGGACTGGCCTTTCCTGAGGCCACCAGAACGGGTCCCTGAGGTCCCCGTCGTAAGTCGAGAGCACCTGCCGCAACTCGAGAAAATCCAGGAGGTTCTCCCCTCCAGGCGAGATGAGGCCCATTTCCGCAGGCGTCTCGAGGCTAATCACACCTAACTCTGGAACTTCCAAAGGGTCCTTCACACCCTTGCTGCAACTCAAGAAGTTCCCCGACATACCTCCACTCGAGAGGAAGCACGAGAGTCCCGCCCACATCCAGAGGAGCCCGTTTCGCCTCTTAGCTCGAGAGGAGGATCCTTTCCCTGCGTGGGAAAGAATTCCTGCATTTCCCGTCGCATCTCAAGAGGAGGCGCTCTCCACAGGAAAGGCGAGAGGAACTCCAGTCGTGCCACCATTCCCAGAGTCCCCCAGATGTCTCAGTCCATTCCAGGGAAACTGTTTTCCCTGCACTGCCTCGATTTCAAGCCGAGGATCGACTCACACCACGGTGGCACGTGGGACAGCCCTGTGGGAAAGCCTCGTGGGAAAGCCTCGAAGCCTCAGGGAAAGCACAGATCCCTTGATCCACTCGACGGGAAGCGTGACACTGCTGCTACAGCTGGGGAGGAATCGAACTGCATGCCCCACTCGAGACGAGGACTGACTCCCCTGGGGAGACTCCAGAAGTACCCCAAGATCCATGTCAGCACTGGAGAGGAATCCTCAGGTTCGACCGACTCCACACAAGGTCTTAGGCCCCGGCATCGACGGTAGAGGAATCCGAGAGGCCCCCAAACATCTCGGGGGACTGGCCTTTCTGAGGCCACCAGAGCGGGTCCCTGAGGTCCCCGTCGTAAGTCGAGAGCACCTGCCGCAACTCGAGAAAATCCAGGAGGTTCTCCCCTCCAGGCGAGATGAGGCCCTTTTCCGCTGAGGCGTCTCGAGGTTAATCACACCTAACCTCTGGAACTTCCAAAGGGTCCTTCACACCCTTGCTGCAACTCAAGAAGTTCCCCGACATACCGTCTCCACTCGAGAGGAAGCACGAGAGTCCCGCCCACATCCAGAGGAGCCCCGTTTCGCCTCATAGCTCGAGAGGATGCCCTTTCCCTGCGTGGTCGGGAAAGAATTCCCGGCGTTCCCGTCGCATCTAAAGAGGAGGCGCTCTCCACAGGAAAGGCGAGAGGAACTCCAGGGTCGTGCCACCATTCCCAGAGTCCCCAGATGTCTCAGTCCATTCCAGGGAAACCTGTTTTCCCTGCACTGCCTCGACTTTCAAGCCGAGGATCGACTCACACCACGGTGGCACGTGGGACAGCCCTGTGGGAAAGCCTCGTGGGAAAGCCTCGAGGGAAAGCCACACAGATCCCTTGATCACTCGCCGGGAAGCGTGACACTGCTGCTACGGGAGGAAAGCGCACGAGCATGCCCCCACTCGAGACGAGGACTGACTCCCCTGGGGAGACTCAGAAGTACCCCAAGATCCATGTCAGCACTGCAGAGGAATCCTCAGTTCGGCACCGACTCCACACAAGGTCTTAGGCCCGGCATCGGAGAGGAATCCCGAGAGGCCCCCGAGCAACTCGCATGGGACTGGCCTTTCCTGAGGCCACCAGAGCGGGTCCCTGAGGTCCCCGTCGTAAGTCGAGAGCACCTGCCGCAACTCGAGAAAATCCAGGAGGTTCTCCCCTCCAGGCGAGATGAGGCCCATTTCCACTGAGGCGTCTCGAGGCTAATCACACCTAACCTCTGGAACTTCCAAAGGGTCCTTCACACCCTTGCTGCAACTCAAGAAGTTCCCCGACATAACCGTCTCCACTGGAGAGGAAGCACGAGAGTCCCGCCCACATCCAGAGGAGCACCGTTTGCCTCTTAGCTCGAGAGGATGGATCCTTTCCCTGCGTGGTTGGAAAGAATTGCCTGCATTCCCGTCGCATCTCATGAGGAGGCGGTCTCCAGGAAAGGCGAGAGGAACTCAGGTCGTGCCACCATTCCCAGAGTCCCCCAGATGTCTCAGTCCATTCCAGGGAATACTGTTTTCCCTGCACTGCCTCGATTTCATGCCGAGGATCGACTCACACCACGGTGGCACGTGGGACAGCCCTGTGGGAAAGCCTCCTGGGAAAGCCTCATGTGATAGCCTCAAGGGAAAGACACTGATCCCTTGATCCACTCGACGGGAAGCGTGACACTGCTGTTACAGCTGGGGAGGGAATCGAACTGCATGCCGCCACTCGAGACGAGGACTGACTCCCCTGGGGAGACACTAGAAGTACCCCAAGATCCATGTCAGCAGTGGAGAGGAATCCTCAGGTTGCGTCACCGACTCCACTCAAAGTCTTAGGCCCCGGCATCGACGGTAGAGGAATTCCGAGCGGCCCCCAAACATCTCGAATGGGGACTGGCTTTACTCAGGCCACCAGAGCGGGTCCTGAGGTCCCCGTCGTAAGTCGACAGCACCTGCCGCACCTCGAGAAAATCCAGGAGGTTCTCCCCTCCAGGCGAGATGAGGCCCTTTTCTGCTGAGGCGTCTCGAGGTTAATCACACCTAACCTCTGAACTTCCAAAGGGTCCTTCACACCCTTGCTGCAACTCAAGAAGTTCCCCGACATAACCGTCTCCACTGCGAGAGAAGCACGACAGTCCCGCCCACATCAGAGGAGCCCCGTTTCTGCCTCATAGCTCGAGAGGATGCATCCTTTCCCTGCGTGGTCCGGAAGAATTCCCGGAGTTCCCGTCCATCTAAAGAGGAGCGCTCTCCACAGGAAAGGCGAGAGGAACTCAGGGTCGTGCCACCATTCCAGAGTTCCCAGATGTCTAAGTCCATCAAGGGAAACCTGTTTTCCTGCACTGTCTCGACTTCAGCAGAGGATCAACTCACACCACGTGGCACGTGGACAGCCTGTGGGAAAGCTCTGGGAAGCCTCGAGGGAAAGCCTCAGGAAAAGACACAGATCCCTTGATCACTCGCCGGGAAGCGTGACAATGCTGCTACACTCGGAGGAAAGCGCACGAGCATGCCCCACTCGAGACGAGGACTGACTCCCTGGGGAGACTTCAGAAGTACCCCAAATCCATGTCAGCACTGCAGAGGAATGCTCAAGTTCCGCACGACTCCACACAAGGTCTAGGCCCTGCATCGATGGGAGAGGAATCCCAGAGGCCCCGAGCAACTCGCATAGGGACTGGCCTTTCCTGAGGCCACCAGAGCGGGTCCCTGAGGTCCCGTCGAAAGTCGAGAGCACATGCCGCAACTCGAGAAAATCCAGCGGTTCCCCCTCCTGGCAACATGAGGACCATTTCCACTGAGGCGTCTCGAGGCTAATCACACCTAACCTCTGGAACTTCCAAAGGTCCTTTACACCTTGCTGCAAATCCAGAATTTCCCGACATAGCCGTCTCCACTCGAGAGAAGCACGAGAGTCCCGCCCACATACAGAGGAGCACCGTTTCCGCTCCTAGCTCGAGAGAAGGGATCCTTTCCTGAGTGGTCGGGAAAAGAATTCCGCGTTCCCGTCGCAATCTCAAGAGGAGGCGCTCTCCACAGAAAGTCGAGAGGAAGTCCAGGGTCGTGCCACCATTCCCAGATTCGCCAGATGTCTCAGTCCATTCCAGGGAAACCTGTTTTCCTGCACTGCGTTGACTTTCAAGCCATCGATCGACTCACACCACGGTGGCACGTGGATAGCCTGTGGGAAAGCCTCGTGGGAAAGCCACAGATCCTTGATCCAGGCGAAGGGAAGCAATGACACTGCTGCCACAGCTCCGGAGGTAAGCGCACGTGCATGCGCCCACTCAAACGAGGACTGACTCCCTGGGAGACTCCAGAAGTACCCAAGATCCATGTCAGCAATGCAGAGAATCTCAGGTTCCGGCACCGACTCCACACAAGGTCTAGGCCCCGGCCTCGATGGTAGAGGAATCCGAGAGGCCCCGAGCAACTCGCATGTGGACTGGCCTTTCTTGAGGCACCAGAGGGGTCCTGAGGTCCCCGTCGTAAGTCGAGAGCACCTGCCGCAACTCGAGAAAATCCAGGAGGTTCTCCCCTCAGGCGAGATGAAGCCCATTTCGCTGAAGCGTCTGGAGGCTAATCACACCTAACCTCTGGAACTTCCAAAGGGTCCTTCACACCCTTGCTGCCACTCAAGAAGTTCCCTGACATACCCGTCTCCTCTCGATAGGAAGCACGAGGGGTCCCGCCACATCCAGAGGAGCCCCTTTCCGCCTCGTAGCTCGAGATGTGGGATCTTTCCCTGCTTCGTTCGGGAAAGATTCCGGCGTTCCCAGTCGCATCTCAGTGGAGGCGCTCTCCACAGGAAATGCGAGAGGAACTCCAGAGTCGTGCCACCATTCCAAGAGTCCCTAGATGTCTCAGTCCATTCCAGAGGAACCTGTTTTCCCTGCACTGCCTCGACTTTCACGCCGAGGTTCGACTCACACCTCGGCGGCATGTGGGACAGCCCTCTGGGATAGCCTCGTGGTAAAGCTGGAGGAAAAGCCACAGATTCACTTGATCCACGCGACCGGGAAGCGTGACACTGCTGCTACAGCTCGGGAGGAAAAGCGCACGTGCATGCCCCCATTCGAGACGAAGACTGACTTCCCTGGGGGGGCTCCAGAGCTACCCAAGATCCATGTCAGCACTGTAGAGGAATCCTCAGGTTCCTGCCCCAAACTCCTCGCAAGGTCTTTTTTTTTCTTTCCTTTTTACTCTTTTCTTGCATTTATTTAAACACAGTTCTCAAAATTTTGAGTGAAATTGGGCTCCTTTGGTAAGCAAAGAACCTGAAATTAGTATTTAAAAATGAACAGGCAAAGTCTTCAGATCATCCACAACACAGGTGTAGTGTTCCCTTCTTTTTTCTCAAAACTCTGAACCACCCAGTTTTTCCATATAGTCTTAAAAGCTAGGAGAACAAGAGTACATTTGTGGTGGAATATTATTTTCACTTGCTGATTACTAATTGAAATACCATTATCCCCTTCTAACACTTTAAGAAATAGCCTTTTAAGGCATACATTGTGCAACTCATCTTATTCCCTGCTATGTATAATACAGATTACATAAAGGCTGTCAAAGTCACATTTATATAAGCATTAAGCATTTGCTGTATTGAAAGATCTTTAGTTTTTTAACACTAGCAGTATAGAGTTACAGAGCGTAATTTTTATCACTTAACTGCAGGTATATTAAGTATGGGTATGTTTCATGGACTCGAGGAAAACGGGCATTTTTTTCTTTAATTTACTACTGACAATTCTAATCAGAACATTCTCCTAAGCATTGATATGTTAGAAAGAAAAGTAAAAACCAAACGTTATTGTTGCTTTTTGCCATTTGGTAGCATTTTACACACAGGCTTCAATCTTCAGAATACCCTGTATTCAGTAGAAAAACCATTTAAATGAAGTTCTGTACAATAGAAACTTCTCAGCAGTCAAAATTTTAGACTGTAAAAAAATACATGTAAAACATACTTTTCTGAAAACACTTAACTTTGAACAAAGCACCGAACTACACAAATGCAGAATGAAAACAGCATTTCAACTCCACCAAAAGTAGTCATCATAAAAGGTGTAAAAGTCACCTAACTTCACCAGGCACTGTTCACTTTTTAAACAGGAGACAATAAAAATATTGTCCACAAACAATATCCCAACTCTAGGGCAGGTTTCAGAAAGTCTTCATCTTCATGCTTTAATAGCGATGAGGTGAGTATGATCGAGATCTGGAACGTGATCTGTATCCTCCACGACTATAGTAGGGAGAAGGTGACCGTCTTCTGTATTTCTGATCCCTGTCTTGAGCAGCTCTCCATCCTCCTCCTCCTCCTCCTCCTCCTCTGTACGATCTGCTGTAATAGTCCCGATCATCATAGCCTCGATCATATCCTCTGTCATAGTAATCTCGACGGCGTGAGCTGCCATAGGTAGGTCTCCCCATGTAAATTCCTGCTGTTGGAGTATGTGGTCTTTTCGTTATGGAGAAGTCAACTCTGATCCTACATCCATCAAGCTCCATTCCATTGGCACGTCTTTTGCTTCCTTGGCATCATCTACATTTTCAAAGTATACAAAGGCAAATCCTCTTGAACGTCTAGACTGCTGGTCATATACAATAGATACATCAGCAATTGGGCCATATTTAGAGAACATTTCTCTTAGATCTCTTTCTGTAGTATACAAGCTCAATCCAAATACTCCAAGACAACAGTTAGGATCAGGATTTGCCCGATTCCCAACATGACGCCAGCGAGTAGACATGGGAGAATGACTGTGGCTATGCCGTCTTCGATAATCTCTGCTGTAAGATCTGCTACGAGATCTTCTATGGGACCGGGACCGAGATCGTGACCTTGTATAATGCCTCCGAGAACTTCTTCTGGATCTAGACCTAGATTCCGATCTGGACCTGGACTTTGATCTGGAACGCCTGGAATCTTCCTTGGAGCGAGACCTTGCAGGGGTATGACTTGCAGATTTCCCAGATCCATGAGCACTTCCGCTTCTGGAAGCAGAACGGGATTCCCCCTCGCCGTAGTTCTCCTCGCCGCTGTCGCTCATGACTTTCACTGCTGTCGCCGCTCGATGTGCTTCAATCGAAGCTGCCAACCTCTCGCACCTTCAGTGTAGAGGCTCCGCCGCAGCCTCACACCACACACCGGTGCCCCAGGCACTGAGAACCGAAACGCTCCGCGCCGCCTCGCTCCGGGCTCTCCACACAAGGTCTTAGGCCCCGGCATCGACGTGAGAGGAATCCTGAGAGGCCCCCTAGCAACTCCCATGGGCACTGGCCTTTTCTGAGGCCACAGGAGCGGGTCCCTGAGGTCCCCATGCTAAGACGAGAGCACCTGCTCCAACTCAAGATAATCCAGGAGGTTCTCCCCTCCAGGCGAGATGAGGCCCATTTCCCCTGAGGCATCTCGAGGCTAATCACACCTAACCTCTGGAACTTCCAAAGGGTCTTTGACACCCCTGCGGCAAGTCAAGAAGATCACCAACATACCCGTCTCCACTCGAGATGAAGCACGAGGGTCCCACCCACATCCAGAGGAGCCCCGTTTCCGCCTCGTATCTAGAGAGGAGGGATCCTTTCCCTGCGTGGTCGGGAAAGAATTCCTGGCGTTCCCGTCGCATCTCAAGAGGAAGTGCTCTCCACAGGAAAGGCCAGAGGAACTCCAGGGTCGTGCCACCATTCCAAGAGTTCCCCAGATGTCTCAGTCCATTCCAGAGGAACCTGTTTTCCCTGCACTGCCATGACTTTCACGCCGAGGATCGTCTCACACCAAGGTGGCATGTGGGACAGCCCTGTGGGAAAGCCTCATGGGAAAGCCTAGAGGGAAAGCCACAGATCCCTTGATCCACGCGACGGGAAGCGTGACACTGCTGCTACCGCTCAGGAGGAAAGCGCACGTGCATGCCCCCACTCGAGACGAGGACTGACTCCCCTGGGGAGACTCCAGAAGTACCACAAGATCCATGTCAGCACTGGAGAGGAATCTTCAGGTTCCAGCCCCGACTTCACACAAGGTCTTAGGCCCCGGCATCGACAGGAGAGGAATCCTGAGAGGCCCCCTAGAAACTTGAATGGGGACTGGCCTTTCCTGAGGCCACCAGAGCTGGCCCCTGAGGTCCCCGTCGTAAGTCGAGAGCACCTGCCGCAACTCGAGAAAATCCAGGAGGTTCTCCCCTCCAGGCGAGATGAGGCCCATTTCCACTGAGGTGTCTCGAGGCTAATCACACCTAACCTCTGGAACTTCCAAAAGGTACTTTACACCCTTGCTGCAACTCAAGAAGTTCCCCGACATACCCGTCTCCACTCGAGAATAAGCAAGATGGTCCCCCCTACATCCACAGGAGGCGCGTTTCCGCCTCGTCGCTCGAGATGAGGGATCCTTTCCTTCCGGGGACCAGCGTGAGGAATTCCGCCTATGGCAAAGGTCATGAGGAAGGAGGCTTGGCATGCGCAAAGGCGTGATCAAGCCTCAGGTAACCCCCTGTTCCCGAGCATCGAACCCCAAAACCAGAGTCTGTTTTATGCTCTCACCTACACTTCTGACTTTACGGGGGCTCTCCCCCATAACTGTTTCTCTCGGAGAAGAAGTAAACGTGCAGCTTCAAGGCAATAAATATTCTTGGGCATGACAAGAGTGTTTCAGCTTGCCGACTCCTCTGAAGGTTATCTAGCCCACCTTTATAGGTTTGTCCGGCCACATGTGATTGTTTACAGCCTCCCAACCTGAGAGGCATGAGATGTTTTAGACTTACTAAAGGCAAATTATTTTGGGGAGTTAGAAATTATTAGTATAGTTGGTTAGGAATTATATTGGTGAAGGGTTCTTCATTTGTTGTGTCAAAAATTGCTGCTAATTCCCTGCTCTGGGTGGGACAAGGATATTTTAGGTCAAACCTCTCTGCTGACAGACCAGCTTGTGTGACAGGATTATCCATACTGCTGCCACTAGGCACAAGATTGTTTACTACCTCTCAACTGTAAACAGCACAGAGAGTTTTGGAGTATTTTGAGAGTCTTAATTAGCATAGGACTTTTTCTTCTTGTTGAGTCAATGATTGCCACCAGGCCTCCATATCCTTAGGCACTTGGGAATATATTAATCAATGTATTTGGAATATAGCAAAGGAAATATAGCAGTTTTTGATGTTAGCAATACTAGACTTTTTGAGTTAATGGATTTTCACTTTTGTAATAGATCACTGTACTTTGTTATATATCACTGTGTCCTTTCTATGTAAGAATGTAACTTTATCATATCTTAAGACTAAATAGATCTTAAGGGGAGAATTGATGAAAGGATTTTCATTTGTTAGGCTGATGTTTGCTGATAAATCTCCATGTTCCCTACCCTTATAATGAATATAACTAGTATATAGGAGAAATAAGTATTAACCTTTAAGCATATAGGAGAAATAAGAATTCACCTTTAAGACTAATCATGTTAACCTTGGGTTAAATAAATTCCTTTCTTGATTGTAACTCACTACACCCTCACCCTATAGGAATGTAACTTTATTTGGAGGGTGGTGCCTGGTTTAAGAAAAAACACCCTTGGAAGAAATAAGTTTATTTGGTTATCAGAAAGAAAGGATCATAAAATGTCAGCAGGTCTCATTCATGGCCAGAAGATGATGTAAGATCCCTAAGACCTTTTTTTTATACATTTATGTGAAGCACCTGATTTTGATAAAGGTCAGGATGCCGACTCCTGCGTGACTCTGTATTCATCCCTATGTGTAACAAGAGGTATACAAGCAAAACCAAAAATAAAGAAATCAGATAAGTTTCCGGAAAGACTGATTCCCCCATGTCGCTTCTTTTTTGCTCCCGTTTTTCTGGCTGAATTCTCTACTGGAGGATGGATGCTATTCCACGTAATCCAAGTTATTCAGCCTCTTTTTCTCCAATAATCTTCCTACTACACAATCCATTTCTAATCTCTTTATATCTGGGATTAAATATGTATATTTCCAAAGATGACGACTACGTCCCCACCTTCGAATCACGCTGGATCCACCGGGGCTGGACCACGGGACTTTCCCTGCTTGGTCGGGAAAGTATTCCCGGCGTTCCCACCGCATCTCAAGAAGAGGCGCTCTCCACAGGAAAGGCGAGAGGAACTCCAGGGTCGTGCCACAATTCCAAGAGTCCCCCAGATGTCTCAGTCCATTCCAGAGGAACCTGTTTTCCCTGCACTGCCTTGATTTTCACGCCGAGGATCGACTGGCACCATGGTGGCACGTGGGACAGCGATGTGGGAAAGCCTCGTGGGAAAGCCTCGAGGGAAAGCCCCGTGAGAAATACCTCGAGGGAAAGACATAGATCTCTTGATCCACGCGACGGGCAGCGTGACACTGCTACTGCAGCTCAGGAGGTAAGCGTTCTTGCATGATCCCGCTGAGAAGAGGACTGACACCCCTGGGGAGACTCAAGAAGTACCCCAAGAACCATGTCACCACGGGAGAGGAATCCTCAGGTACCGGCCTCGACTTCACACAAGGTCTTAGGCCCCACCATCGACGGGAGAGGAATCCTGAGAGGCCCCGTAGCCACTCGGATGGGAACTGGCCTTTCCTGACGCCACCAGAGCGGGTCCCTGAGGTCCCAGCGTACGTTGAGAACACCTGCCACAATTCGAGAAAATCCAGGAGGTTCTCCCCTCCAGGCAAGTTGAGGCCAATTTCCGCTGAGGCACTCGAGGCTAATCACACCTAAACTCTGGAAATTCCAAAGGTTCCTTCACAACCTTGCTGAAACTCAAGAAGTTCCCCGACATACCGTCTCCACTCCAGAGGAAGCACGAGGGTCCCGCCCACATCCAGAGGAGCCCCGTTTCTGCCTCGGACCTCGAGATGACGGATCCTTTCCCTGCTTGGTCGGGAAAGAATTCCCGGCGTTCCCGTCCCATCTCAAGAGGAGGCGCTCTCCACAGGAAAGGCGAGCGGAACTCCAGGGTCGTACCACCATTCCAAGAGTCCCCCAGATGTCACAGTCCATTCCAGAGGAACCTGTTTTCCCTGCACTGCCTCGACTTTCAAGCCGAGGATCGACTCACACCATGGTGGCAGGTGGGACAGCCCTGTGGGAAAGACTCTTGGGAAAGCCTTGAAGGAAAGACTTGAGTGAAAGCTACAGATCCCTTGACCACGCGTTAGGAAGCGTGACACTGCTGCTACAGCTCGGGAGGAAAGCGCACGTGCATGCCCACACTCGAGACGAGGACTGACTTCCCTGGGGAGACTCTAGAAGTACCCCAAGAACCATGTCAGCACTGGAGAGGAATCCTCAGGATCCGGCCTCGACTCCACACAAGGTCTTAGGCCCCGGCATCGACCCAAGAGGAATCCCGAGAGTCCCCCTGGCAACTTGCATGGGGACTGGCCTTTCCTGAGGCCACGAGACAGGTTCCCTGAGGTCCCCGTCGTAATTCGAGAGCACCTGCCGTAACTCGAGAAAATCCAGGAGGTTCTCCCCTACAGGCAAAATGAGGCCTATTTCCACTGACGCATCTAGAGGCTAAGCACACCTAACCTCTGGAACTTCCAATGGTTCCTTCACACACTTGCTGCAACTCAAGAGCTTTCCCGACATACCCGTCTACACTCAAAGGAAGCACGAGGGTCCCGCCCACATCCAGAGAAGCACCGATCCCCCCTCGAGGCTCCAAAGGAGAGATCTTTTAACTGCTTGCATTTCCCGAGTCAAAGACCTTGTGTTGAGTTGGGACCGGAAACTGCGGATTCCTCTCCAGTGCTGATGTGGATTTTTGGGTACTTCTGGACTCTCCCCAGGGGAGTCAGTCCTCGTCTCGAGTGGGGAAATGCACGTGGGCTTTCCTCCCTAACGGTGGCAGCAGTGTCATGCTACCCGACGGGTGGATCAAGGGATGTGTGGCTTTCCCTGTAGGATTTCACATGAGGCTTTCCCACGAGGCTAACACACAGGGCTGTCCCACGTGCCACCGTGGTGTGAGTCGATCCTCAACGTGACAGTCAAGGCAGTGCAGGTAAAAGAGTTTCCTTTGGAATGGACTCAGTCCTCTGGGGGACTCTTGGAATGGTGGCACGACCCTGGAGTTCCTCTCGCCTTTCCTGTGGAGAGCGCTTCCTCTTGGATGCGACGGGAATGCCAGGAATTCTTTCCCGACCACGCAGGGAAAGGATCCCTCATCTCGAGCTACAAGGTGGAAAAGGGCCTTCTCTGGATGTGCAAGGGACGCTCGCGCTTCCTCTCGAGTGGACAAGGGTATGTCGGGGAACTTCTTGAGTTGCAGCAAGGGTGTGAAGGACCCTATGGAAGTTCCAAAGGTTAGATGTGATTAGCCTCGAGTCGCCTCAGCGGAAATGGGCCTCATCTAGCCTGGAGGGGAGAATCTCCAGGATTTTCTCGAGTTGCGGTAGGTGCTCTCGATTTACGACGGGGACCACAGGGACCCTATCTGGTGGCCTCAGGAAAGGGCACTCTCCGTGCGAGTTGCTTATTGGCCTCTCAGGATTCCTCTCCCTTCAATGCTGGGGCCTAAGACCTTTTGTGAAGTCGGGGCCGTAAACTGAGATTATTCTCCAGTGCTGACATGGATCTTGGGGTACTTCTGGAGTCTCCCCAGGGGAGTCAGTCCTCGTCTCGAGTGGGGGCATGCACGTGCGCTTTCCTCCCGAGCTGTGGAAGCAGTGTAACGCTTCCCATCGCGTGGATCAAGGGATCTGTGGCTTTCCCTCGAGGCTTTCCCTCAAGGCTTTCCCACGAGGCTTTCCTACGAGGCTTTACCACAGGGCTGTCCCACGTGCCACTGTGGTTTGAGTCGATCTTCGGCGTGAAAGTCGAGGCAGTTTGGGGAAAACAGGTTCCTCTGAAATGGACTGAGACATCTGGGGGACTCTTGGAATGGTGGCCTGACCTGGAGTACCTATCCCCTTTCCTGTGGAGAGGGCCTCCTCTTGAGATGCGACGGGAACCTCGGGAATTCTTTTTCGACCAAGTAGGGAAAGGATCCCTCATCTCGAGCAAAGAGGCGGAAACGGGGCTCCTTTGGATGTGGGCGGGTGCCGGGAGCCAGTGTGAGGAATCCCGCCCATGACAAGGTCATGAGGAAGGAAGCTGACATACGCAAGGCGTGCTCAGACTTCAGGGACCCCTCTGGAAATTCCTAAGCATGTACCCCAGCAAAAATCTGCCGGCTTTTGTGCTCTGCTTTTCCACTCTTCTGACATTTTCTGGAAAAAGTCAATTCAGGGCTTTAGTCTTCTGCATTTGAAAGAGTGTTTCAATCCAAAAACCCTCTGATGGCTTTCTAGCCTGCCTGCAGGACTCGTACAGCTGCGCATGTGATTGTTTGAGGCCTCCTGACCGCAGGAGGCACAGGAAGCTTAAAACATCCTAGGAATGTAGGAGCTTCCGAGGAGTCAAAATCTTTAGAATAGGACTGATTAAAGGTTTCATTTTTTGGGTCAATGCTTGCTGCCAAATTTTCATATCCTTTATTTTTAGATATAGTTGGTATATAGAAAAACAAGTAGTAGACCTGGTATTAGCAACATTAGATCTTCGAGTTAAGTACCTTCTTTGTTATATCCCACTGCACCTTTGTTCTATAGAGATGTAACTTTAATGCTTTAAGGAGATGCAAATTAAAGAAAATCACTTCAGGGGAAACAAAATCAACATTCATTAAGGAAGAGAGATAAAAAGTGTTAACAAGCTTCTTGGCCAGAAGATAATGTAAATCACCTGAGACCTTTTGTATACAAAATGATGTATAGAAAGAGTCTGGGCTGCGAACGCTACATAATTCTGTGTTACCCATTGATCTCCGTGTTTTATCAAAAGTATAAAAGGCCTTCTGAACAATAAAGGACGGGGGCCAGGGGCCGGGGACCAGTTTCTCGGACCAGTTTCTCGAACTAGTCTCTCGGCCTGGTTTCTTGGGACTCTGGCTCCCCCCATGTCTCTCTCTCTCCTCTTCTCTCCCCTTCCCTCTCTCTGCTCTTTACTTTAACTTCAGGCTGAATCTCCATCTGGGGCGCGGAGGCTCGCCAGGTCTACTTACTTGCCCCGGCTGTTAAGACCCGCGCGAAAGGGAGCTTAAGGCGAGGCACCCTTAGATATTCAAGCGGGCGCCGGTGGCCCAGCGTAGATGGTGCAAATTCCTTGTCTGGAATTTTATTGGCCTTCCGCGTAAACCAAGCTATTCAGCCCTCTTCCTCCACTTAATCTTCTTACTACACTATAGTTTCCTAATCTAATCTTACATTAATAAATAAACAAGTCTTTCCACGCCAACGCCGTCCACCCTTCGAATTCCCTGGATCCACCGGGGCTGGACCCCGGCAGGCGGGACCCTTCTGCTTCCTCTCGAGTGCATACGGGTATATCGGGGAACTTCTTGAGTTGCAGCAAGGGTGTGAAGGAACCTTTGGACGGTTCAGGGGGTAGGTGTGATTGGCCTCGAGATGCTTCAGCAATAATTCGCCTCTGTTCGCCTGGAGGGGAGAACCTCCAGGATTTTCTCGACTTGCGGCAGGTGCTCTCGACTTACGACGGGGACCTCAGGGACCCGCTCTGGTGGCCTCAGGAAAGGCAGGTCCCCATGCGAGTTGCTAGGGGACCTCCCTGGATTCCTCTACCGTAGATGCCGGAACCTAAGACCTTGTCTGGAGTTGGGGCCGGAACGTGAGGATTTCTCTCCAGGCCTGACATGGATCCTGGGGTACTTCTGGAGGCGATTCAGTCCTCATCTCGAGTGGGGGCATTCACGTGCGCTTTCCTCCCGAGCTCTAGGACCAGTGTCAGTCTTCCCGGCCCGACGATCAAGGGATCTGTGGCTTTCCCTTTGGGCATTCCCACCAAGTTTTCCAAACAGGCTTTCCCACAGGGCTGTCCCAAGTGCCACCGTTGTGTGGGTCGATAATCTGCATGAATGTCGAGGCAGTGCAGGGAAAACAGGTGTCCCTGGCATGGACTGAGACATCTGGAGGACTCTGGGAATGGTGGCACGACCCTGGAGTTCCTCTGGCCTTTCCTGTGGAGAGCGCCTGTTCTTGAGAGGCGACGGGAACACCGGGAATTCTTTCCCGACCACACACTGAAAGGATTCCCCGTCTCGAGCTAGGAGGCGGAAACGGGGCTCCTCTGGATGTGGGCGGGACTCTCGTCCTTCCTCTCGAGTGGAGACGGGTATGTCGGGGAACTTCTTGAGTTGCAGAAAGGGTGTGAAGGATCCTTTGGAAGTTCCTGAGGTTAGGTGTGATTAGCCTCGAGACACCTCAGCGGAAATGGGCCTCATCTCGCCTGGAGGGGAGAACCTCCTGGATTTTCTCGAGTTGTGGCACGTGCTCTGGACTTACGACGGGGACCTCAGGGACCCGCTCTGGTGGCCTCAGGAAAGACCATTCCCCATGCGAGTTGCTCGGGGGCCTCTCGGGATTCCTCTTCCATCGATGCCAGGGTCTAAGACCTTGTGTGGAGTCGGTGCTGGAACCTGAGGATTCCTCTCCAGTGCTGACATGGATCTTGGGGTACTTCTGGAGTCTCCCCAGGGGAGTCAGTCCTCGTCTCGAGTGGGGGCATGCACGTGCGCTTTACTCTCGAGCTGTAGCAGCAGTGTCACGCTTCCCTTCGCGTGGCTCAAGGGATCTGTGGCTTTCCCTCGAGGCTTTCCCAGGAGGCTTTCCCACGAGGCTTTTCCACAGGGCTGTCCCACGTGCCACCGTGGTGTGACTCGATCCTCGGCTTGATGTCGAGGCAGTGGAGGGAAAACAGGTTTCCCTGGAATGGACTGAGACATCTGCGGGACTCTGGGAATGGTGGCACGACCCTGGAGTTCTTCTTGCCTTTCCTGTGGAGAGTGCCTCCTCTTGAGATGCGACGGGAATGCCGGGAATTCTTCCCCGACCACGCAGGAAAGGATCCCTCCTCTCGAGCAAGGAGGCGGAAACGGGGTTCCTCTGGATGTGAGCGGGATTCTCGTGCTTCCTCTCGAGTGGAGACGGATATGTCGGGAACCTCTTGAGTTGCAGCAAGGGTGTGAAGGACCCTTTGGAAGTTCCAGAGGTTAGGTGTGAATAGCCTCGAGACGCCTCAGCGGAAATGGGCCTCATCTCGCCTGGAGGGGAGAACCTCTTGGATTTTCTCGAGTTGCGGCAGGTGCTCTCGACGTTACGACGGGGACCCCTGGGACCCGCTCTGGAGGCCTCAGTAAAGGCCAGTTCCCATGCGAGTTGCTCGGGGGCCTCTCGGGATTCCTCTCCCGTCGATGCTGGGGGTAAGACCTTGTGTGGAGTCAGTGTCGGAACCTGAGGATTCCTCTCCAGTGCTGACATGGATCTTGGGGTACTTCTGGAGTCTCCCCAGGGGAGTCAGTCCTCGTCTTGAATGGGGGCATGCACGTGCGCTTTCCTCCCGAGCGTTAGCAGCAGTGTCGCGCTTCCCTTCGCGTAAATCAAGGGATCAGGGGCTTTCCAAGGAGGCTTTCCCACGAGGCTTTCCCACGAGGCTTTCCCACAGGGCTGTCCCACATGCAACCGTGGTGTGAGTCGATCCTCGGCTTGAAAGTCGAGGCAGTGCAGGGAAAATAGGTTTCCCTGGAATGTTCGGAGACATCTGGTTGTCTCTGGGAATGGTGGCACTAACCTGGAGTTCCTCTCGCCTTTCCTGTGGAGAGTGCCTCCTCTTGAGATGCGAAGGGAACGCCGGGAATTCTATCCCGACCACGCAGGGAAAGGATCCCTCCTCTCAAGCTAGGAGGCGGAAACGGGGCTCCTCTAGATGTGGGTGGAACTCTCGTGCTTCTTCTCGAGTGGAGACGGGTATGTCGGGGAACTTCTTGAGTTGCAGCAAGGGTGTGAAGGACCCTTTGGAAATTCCAGATATGAGATGTGATTAGCCTCGAGACGCCTCTGCGGAAATGGGCCTCATCTCGCCTGGAGGGGAGAACCTCCTGGATTTTCTCGAGTTGCGGCACGTGCTCTCTAATAACGTCGGGAACCTCAGGGAGCCGCTCTGGTGGCCTCAGGAAAGGCAAGTCCCCAAGCGAGTTGCTCGGGGGCCTCACAGGGGCCTCTCGGGTTTCCTCTTCCGTCGATGCTGGGGACTAAGACCTTGTGTGGAGTAAGTGCCGGAACCTGAGGATGCCTCTCCAGTGCTGACATGGATCTTGGGGTACTTCTGGAGTCTCCCCAGGGGAGTCAGTCTCGTCTCGAGTGGGGGCATGCACGTGGGCTTTCCACCCAGGCTGTAGCAGCAGTGTCACCATTCTCTTCGCGAGGATCAACGGATCTGTGGCTTTCCCTCGAGGCTTTCCCTCGAGGCTTTCCCACGAGGCTTTCCCACAGGGCTGTCCCACGTTCCACCGTGGTGTTAGTCGATCCTCGGCTTGAAAGTCGAGGCAGTGCAGGGAAAACAGGTTTCCCTGGAACGGACTGAGTCTTCTGGGGGACTCTGGGAATGTGGCACGACCCTGGAGTTCCTCTCGCCTTTCCTGTGGAGAGCGCCTCCTCTTGAGATGCGACGGGAACGCCGGGAATTCTTTCCCGAACACGCAGGGAAAGGATCTCTCCTCTCGAGCTAGGAGGCGGAAACGGGGCTCCTCTCGATGTAGGCGGGACTCTCGTGCTTCCTCTCGAGTGGAGACGGGTATGTCGGGGAACTTCTTGAGTTGCAGCAAGGGTGTGAAGGACCCTTTGGAAGTTCCAGATCTTTGATGTGATTAGCCTCAAGTCGCCTCTGCGGTAATGGGCCTCATCTCTCCTGGAGGGGAGAACCTCCTGGATTTTCTCGAGTTGCGGCAGGTGCTCTCGACTTACGACGGAGACCCCTGGTACCCGCTCTGGTGGCCTCAGGAAAGGCCAGTCCCCATACGAGTTGCTCGGGGGCCTCTCAGGATTCCTCTCCCTTCGATGCCGGTGCCTAAGATCTTGTGTGGAGTTGGTTCCGGAACCTGAGCATTCCTCTCCAGTGCTGACATGGATCTTGGGGTACTTCTGGAGTCTCCCCAGGAAAGTCAGTCCTCGTCTCGAGTGGGGGCATGCACGTGCGCTTTCCTCCCGAGCTGTAGCAGCAGTGTCACGCTTCACTTCGCGTGGATCAAGGGATCTATGGCTTTCCAAGGAGGCTTTCCCACGAGGTTTTCCCACGAGGCTTTCCCACAGGGCTGTCCCACGTGCCACCGTGGGTGTGAATCGATCCTCAGCTTGAAAGTCGAGGCAGTGCAGGGAAAACAGGTTTCCCTGGAATGGACTGAGACATTTGGGGGAATCTGGGAATGGTGGCACGACCCTGGAGTTCCTCTCGCCTTTCCTGTGGAGAGCGCCTTCTCTTGAGATGCGACGGGAACGCCGGGAATTCCTTCCCGACCACGCAGGGAAACGATACCTCCTCTCGAGCTAGGAAACGGAAACGGGGCTCCTCTGGATGTGGGTGGGATTATCGTGCTTCCTCTCGAGTGGAGACGGGTATGTTGGGCATCTTCTTGAGTTGCAGCAAGTGTGTGAAGGACCTTTGGAATTTCCAGATATTAGGTGTGATTAGCCTCGAGACTCCTCAGCGGAAATGGGCCTCATCTCGCGTGGAGGGGAGAACCTCCTGGATTTTCTCGACTTGGGGCAGGTGCTCTCGACTTATGATGGGGACAACAGGGACCCGCTCTGGTGGCTTCAGGAAAGGCCAGTCCCCATGCGATTTGTTCGGGGGCCTCTCGGGATTCCTCTCCCGTCGATGCCGGGGCCTAAGACCTTGTGTGGAGTCGGTGCCGGAACCTGAGGATTCCTCTCCAGTGCTGACATGGATCTTGGGAAACTTCTGGAGTCTCCCCTGGGAGTCAGTCCTCGTCTCGAGTGGGGGCATGCACGTGCGCTTTCCTCCCGAGTGTAGCAGAAGTGTCACGCTTCCCTTCGCGTGGATCAAGGGATCTGTGGCTTTCCCTCGAGGCTTTCCCACGAGGCTTTTCCACGAGGCTTTCCCACAGGGCTGTCCCAGGTGCCCCCTTCATGTGAGTCGATCCCCGGCTTGAAAGTCGAGGCAGTGTAGGGAAAATAGGTTTCCCTGGAAGGGACTGAGACATCTGATTGTCTCTGGGGATGGTGGCACGACCTTGGAGTTCCTCTCGCCTTTCCTGTGGAGAGCCCCTCCTCTTCAGATGCGACGGGAACGCCGGGAATTCTTTCCCGACCTCGCAGGGAAAGGATCCCTCCTCTCGAGCTAGGAGGCAGAAACGGGGCTCCTCTGATTGTGGCCGGGACTCTCGTGCTTCCTCTCGAGTGGAGATGGGTATGTCGGGGAACTTCTTGAGTTGCAGCAAGGTTGTGAAGGACCCTTTGGAAGTTCCAGAGGTTAGGTGTGATTAGCCTCGAGACGCCTCAGCGAAAATGGGCCTCATCTCGCTTGAAGGGGAGAACCTCCTGGATTTTCTCGAGTTGCAGCAGGTGCTCTCGACTTAAGACGTGGACCTCAGGGACCCGCTCTAGTGGCCTCAGGAAAGGCCAGTCCCCATGCGAGTTGCTCGGGGGCCTCTCAGGATTCCTCTCCCGTCTATGCCGGTGCCCTAAGAACTTGTGTGGAGTCGGTGCCGGAACCTGAGCATTCCTCTCCAGTGCTGACATGGATCTTGGGGTACTTCTGGAGTCTCCCCAGGGGAGTTAGTCGTCGTCTTGAGTGGGGGCATGCAAGTGAGCTTTCCTCCCGAGCTGTAGCAGCAGTGTCACGCTTCCCTTCGCGAGGATCAAGGGATCTGTGGCTTTCCCTCAAGGCTTTTCCGCGATGCTTTCCCACGAGGGCTTTCCCACAGGGCTGTCCACGTGCCACCGTGGTGGGAGTCGATCCTCCGGCTTGAAAGTGGAGGCAGTGCAGGGAAAACAGGTTTCCCTGGAATGGACTGAGACATCTGGGGGACTCTGGGAATGGTGGCACGACCCTGGAGTTCCCCTCGCCTTTCCTGTGTTGAGCGCCTCCTCTTGAGTTGCGACGGGAATGCCGGGCATTCTTTCCCGAACAAACAGGGAAAGGATCCCTCCTCTCGAGCTAGGAGGGGGAATCGGGGCTCCTCTGAATGTGGTCGGGACTCTCATGCTTCCTCTCGAGTGGAGACGGGTATGTTTGGGATCTTCTTGAGTTGCAGCAAGGGGTGTGAAGGACCTTTGTAAGGTCCAGAGGTTAGGTGTGATTAGCCTTGAGGACACCTCAGTGGAAATGGGCCTCATCTCGCCTGGAAGGGAGAACCTCCTGGATTTTCTCAAGTTGCGGCAGGTGCTCTCTACCCACGACGGGGCCCTCAGGGACCCGCTCTGGTGGCCTCAGGAAAGGCCAGTCCCCATGCAAGTTGTACGGGATCTCTCGGATTCCTCTCCCGACGAATGCCGGGCATTCTTTCCCGAAAACGCAGGGAAACGATACCTCCTCTCGAGCTAGGAAACGGAAACGGGGCTCCTCTGGATGTGGGTGGGATTATCGTGCTTCCTCTCGAGTGGAGACGGGTATGTTGGCATCTTCTGAGTTGCAGCAAGTGTGAAGGACCTTTGATTTTCCAGATGTTAGGTGTGATTAGCCTCGACTCCTCAGCGGAAATGGCTCCTGATTTCTCGAGCCTTGGGGCAGGTGCTCATCGGACTTACTGAGGGACCTAACAGGGACCCGCTCTGGTGGCCTTCAAGAAAGGCCAGTCCCCAGTGCATTTGTTCGG
>NW_017219083.1:0-11571 GCF_001704415.2 Capra hircus | reverse complement strand
CATATGGCCATCATTCCCTCCAAGAACACCCACGGGCGATCTCCTTCAAAATGGACTGGTCCATCTCCTTGCAGTTCAGCGACTCAGGAGTCCCCTCCAATACAAGTTCAAAAACATCAAATCTTCGGCGCTCAGCTTTCATCACAGTCCATCTCTCAACATTCATATGTGACCGCTGGAAAAACGTAGCCTTGACTAGACAGACCTTTGTGGGCAAATAATGTCTCTGCTCTTCAGTGTGCTCTCTCGTTGGTCATAACTTTTTCTCCAAGGAGTAAGCGTCTTTTAATTTCATGGCTGCAGTCCCATCTCCAACTCTTTGCGACGCATGAATCACAGCAGCTGCCAGGCCTCCTTCCATCACTAACTTCCGAGCTTGCTCAAACTCATCTCCATCGAGTGGTGATGCCAACCAACCATCTCATCGTCTGTCATCCCTTTGTCTTCCCTGCCCTGAATCTTTCTAGGATCTAGCTCGTTTTCCGACCGCAGGGCTCAGGGGACCCCTCCCTATGCCCAGTTGAGAGTGTGCTGCCTCAGGTGAGGACCACTCAGTGCCACGGTTGAGAACACATGGCCCTGGTGGGAATATCTCTGTGGCAGTGGAGCCGTGGGGCCGCGAGTGGGGTCCCCACTTAATGGAGTTGAGGGAATATGGCCTCAACTGGGGGAACCCTTCATGTGAGGGGAGGCACCAGGTCCCTGTGGGCCCCGTGAACGCAAGAAGCGGGGGCCTCAGCACGCAGCGCGAGAAACAGGGTCTCGCGCAGAGCTGCATGGTCAGGAAAGTGGAGCTCGCGCCGCAAGTGCTGGGGGAAGATTGGTCCGCTCGCGGCAGGAACGTTTCCAGGGGTCCTCGCGCTGCGAGCAGCAATGGCGGGGCGGGGCTCGGTGGCGCACGCTCCAGGGACGGGCGCTGGACCCGCATCGCGCAGCAGGAACCCAGGGTGCCCAGCACGGCCGAGAGCTCAGCAAGTTGGGGTTTTGCAACTGCCCGTGTCAGGAGGCCTGGCGCAGTCAAGAACTGGGCTCACGTCGTGCCACCGCGCAAACAGGAGAGGCTGATACCGTGCAACAAGGAAGGTGTCCGAAACGCGCAAGAAGGGAGAGCTTGCGCCCTCGCAGCATACACCGGAAGGGGACTCGCCGGCGCGTCCTGTCGGTGGATCGTGCACCACAGGAAAGCAGCCCTCGCCCGTGCGAGCAGAGGAAGAGTGACACGCACCGCTTGTGGCAGTAGCAGGGCTGGTCTGTCACCGCCGCGGCTTGGGCTCTCTTCCACCTCCGGGTAGGGGCCCAGCGCGCTCTGGCTGCTGCGAGCCTGTCTGGAGGGTGGGAGGTCAAGAGAGCGCGCTTGGGACTCCTGTCCCGCGTTGGGGAGTAGGGAGCTGTGGGCTATGACTGCAGCTCATGGCTCGGTGAACCTGGAGGCGCGGCTCGTGAGTGGCGCTCCTCATGGGCAAGAAGGTCCGGCTGCGGCGGTGGCTCTAGGCCCCGCCATTCTCCGCGACTCTGGGAGACAGGCTCGGCAGTGAGGAGCCAGAGCCCTGTGTTGGCACCCAGAACCTGCCGGCGCGCCCAGAGGTTATTCACGTGGAAACCTGGAGACCGACGACCACGTAGGTGAGGCCAGAAGTGCCACGAGGTCCTCGCAGCGCGGTCCTGAGCCCCGCCAGCCAGTCCCCTGTGCTCCCTGCAGTGGGCCCGGGATGCCGGACCCCTGAGCCCTCTGCACGCCCCCGTGGTGTGGCCAAAGAGCTGGCTGTCAGGTGTGCTCGGAAGCCGGGCAGCAGGAGATGGAGTCTTGCACTCCCATGGGGGCTGCCGGTACACCACTCAGATTGTCCAGTGCGGCACGCAGCCCAAAAGCCGAATGGCCTCTGTGGGCGCTACCTGTAGTTTCCACTCAGGAGTCTTGTGTCTCAAACCCTGCTGTCGCTTTGGCACAAGTGTGGCGACAGGACCGTCAGTTGGTATATGACGTATTGTAGACTTGGGCCGCCTGCGCTGGTGAATACCTGATCCCGCCAAGAAGCGTCAGCCAAGTGTTGTGCAGGAAGAAGGTGGCAAGGTCAACCTGGGAAAGCGCAGACAGAACTGTGAGTCAGAGGTCCTGGCAGGTCCCAGAGGAAGGTAGCGCCAGGACCTGCATCTCAGCACGAGTGCCAGTGTCTTTAGAATCAGGAGCGGGATTGGTATTCTACGGTTCTGTGGCGTCTTATGCAGACACCTGGGGAAAGCGGGCGCCTAGGACAGATGGACAGAGGTGACTTCCCCTTTAAAGACTCCAAGCTCATACTAATAACCACAAGGCCCCCAGGTATTAGTATGAAATCTCTTTTGTAAAATGAGTCTCCGGAGGGTGCCTGTGAGAAGCAGGCTCTGGTGGACTTTGGCTGTGGCGGGTCCATTCAAGTGCATAGAACTCAGGCACATGCTGGATGGTATCAGTGATCACATCCTACTTGTGATAGTGTGCTCTATCATTTCCGCTCAGTGTTCCCACTGGGAGAGGTGAGGCACGGTGCAGGGCAGCCTTTTTTCATTTCTTATGCTAGATTGCCATCATGTGGAACGTTTTTTGTAATTGCGGTTTCAATTCAACTGAGTCAGCCGTGTCCGACTCTTGCGACCCCATGGATCGCATCACCAGCTCCCAGAGCTTGCTCAAACTCATGTCCTTCTAGTGGGTGTTACCAACCAAACCGTTCCATTGTCTGTCTTCCCCTCCTCCTGCCCTCAGTCTTTCCCAAGATCGAGTACCACAGGCCCGGAACCCCTCCGTGCCCAGTTGAGGGCATGCTGCCCAGGAGTGGGCATCACTCCTTGCATGCTTTAGAACACATGATGCCAGAGTCCAGCTCCAGCAGCCAGAGATTCAACCTGTAAGTGGGTGGACAGTGTTCGGAGAGAAACTGAGGCAGCCTCGCAGTTTTTTCTTTTTGGACGCCCTGTTCATTTCACGGAGAAAGCAAAGGCAAGCCCACTCCAGCACTCTTGCCTGGGATACCCCATGGACAGAGGAGCCTGGGTGGGATGCATCGCTAAGAGTCAGACACGACTGAGCGACTTCACTTTCAGTGTTCACTTTCGTGCATTGGAGAAGGAAATGGCCACCCACTCCATTGTTCTTTGCCTGGAGAAATCCCAGGGAATGGGAGTCTCATGGGCTGCCATCTATGGGGTCGTACAGAGTTGGACACGACTGAAGTGACTTAGCAGCAGCAGTTTATTTCAAGCTTATGATTCTCTTTAATAGTTTTACAAAGACATTAGGTCAAAGGTTTGATATTTTTTAGTCCCCAGAGATGCAGCCACTATGGAAAATTATGAAAGTCCTCAGCAAAGTAAAAACGGAATTATCCTAAGATCCAGAAGTTCCATTCCTGGGCATAAACCCAGACAGAACTATAATCTCAAAAGATATATGCACTCTGATGTTCATAGCGCAACACTACTCACAGAAGCCAAGACATAAACAGATCCTAAATGCCCATTGACAGATGAATGGATAAAGAAATGGTGCATATATTAAACAGAATAGTAGTCAGCCATAAAAACTGAAATGCTCACTTTTAAGCAACATGGAGGGAGTGAAAGATAATCATAGAAAGTAAAAATAAGTCAGAGAGAGAAAGGTAAATACCAAATGACACCAACTTATATGTGGAATCTAAGTATGACACAAATGAACATATCTATGAAAGAGAAACAGACTCATGGAATGAGAGAACAGACCTATGGTTTCCAAGAAGGAGGATGATGTGGGTGTGAGAATTGGAGGTTGGGTTTAACAGGTGTAAACTATTACATATGGAATGTACAAATGACGAGGTCCTTCTGCAGAGCACAGAGAAGTATAATCAGCATCCTATCATACACCAAATTGGAAAAGAATATAAAAAATTACTATACATGGGACTTCCCTTCTATGTGGTGGTTAAGACTCCACACTTACACTGCAATGGACTGCAGGTTCAATCCCGCTGGTCATGGAAATTACCCCACGTATCCTGCGCATTGTAAATATATATATATGCAGACACAATGTACATACACAAATACATGTATGTAACTGAATCACCTTGCTGTAAAGCAGAAATTAACACAACACTGGTATACTTCAATAAATAACATGAGTGGGAAAAACAAAGATTTGTATGTTTCATTGTATGTAATCTTTATATCCAAAGAAAAGTGCTGTAACTAGCACAGCTCACTACTTCACGGAAGGCTTGCTGAAATACTAATGGAGATGCATACTTGTGTCTGCAATTTATCACAAAATACACGAAGGGGTAAGTATGGATTGATGTATAGAAGGATGGACAATGGATAGACACATGAAAAAGAAAGTATTGTGAAATACTTACAGTAGAATCTAGGTGGGAAGCCTCTGTTTGAGTTAGAAAACATGTTCACCTGGGTTGAATGTTTGTTTGTTTGTTTTTAAAATTAATTTAAGTTTAATTTAATTTAATTTTTTTAAATAATTTTTTTTATGTTTTTTAAAATTTTAAAATCTTTAATTCTTACATGCCGTTCCCAAACATGAACCCGCCTCCCACCTCCCTCCCCACAACATCTCTCTGGGTCATCCCCATGCACCAGCCCCAAGCAAGCTGCACCCTACGTCAGACATGGACTGGCGATTCAATTCTTACATGACAGTATACATGTTAGAATTCCCATTCTCCCAAATCATCCCACCCTCTCCCTCTCCCTCTGAGTCCAAAAGTCTGGTATACACATCTGTGTCTTTTTTCCTGTCTTGCATACAGGGTCGTCATTGCCATCTTCCTAAATTCCATATATATGTGTTAGTATACTGTATTGGTGTTTTTCTTTCTGGCTTACTTCACTCTGTATAATTGGCTCCAGTTTCATCCATCTCATCAGAACTGATTCAATGAATTCTTTTTAACGGCCTGAGTAATACTCCATTGTGTATATGTACCACAGCTTTCTTATCCATTCATCTGCTGATGGACATCTAGGTTGTTTCCATGTCCTGGCTATTATAAACAGTGCTGCGATGAACATTGGGGTACATGTGTCTCTTTCAATTCTGGTTTCCTCGGTGTGTATGCCCAGCACTGGGATGGCTGGGTCATAAGGTAGTTCTATTTGCCAATTTTTTAAGGAGTCTCCACACTGTTCTCCATAGTGGCTGTACTAGTTTGGCATTCCCACCAACAGTGTAGGAGGGTTCCCTTTTCTCCACACCCTCTCCAGCATTTATTGCTTGCAGATTTTTGGATTGCAGCCATTCTGACTGGTGTGAAGTGGTACCTCATTGTGGTTTGATTTGCATTTCTCTAATAATGAGTGATGTTGAGCATCTTTTCATGTGTTTGTTAGCCATCCGTATGTCTTCTTTGGAGAAATGTCTATTTAGTTCTTTGGCCCATTTTTTGATTGGGTCGTTTATTTTTTCTGGAATTGAGCTGCAGAAGTTTGCTTGTATATTTTTGAGATTAGTTTGTTTGTCAGTTGTTTCATTTGCTATTATTTTCTCCCATTCAGAAGGCTGTCTTTTCACCTTGCTTATATTTTCCTTTGTTGTACAGAAGCTTTTAATTTTAATTAGATCCCATTTGTTTATTTTTGCTTTTATTTCCAGAATTCTGGGAGGTGGATCATAGAGGATCCTGCTGTGATTTATGTCTGAGAGTGTTTTGCCTATGTTCTCCTCTAGGAGTTTTATAGTTTTCTGATCTTACATTTAGATCTTTAATCCATTTTGAGTTTATTTTTGTGTGGTGGTGTTAGAAAGTGATCTAGTTTCATTCTTTTACAAGTGGTTGACCAGTTTTCCCAGCACCACTTGTTAAAGAGATTGTCTTTACTACCATTGTATATTCTTGCCTCCTTTGTCAAAGATAAGGTGTCCATATGTGTGTGGATTTATCTCTGGGCTTCTATTTTGTTCCATTGATCTATATGTCTGTCTTTGTGCCAGTACCATACTGTCTTGATGACTGTGGCTTTGTAGTAGAGCCTGAAGTCAGGCAAGTTGATTCCTCCAGTTCCATTCTTCTTTCTCAAGATTGCTTAGGCTATTCGAGGTTTTTTGTATTTCCATACAAATCTTGAAATTATTTGTTCTAGTTCTGTGAAAAATGTGGCTGGTAGCTTGACAGGGATTGCATTGAATTTGTAAATTGCCTTGGGTAGTATACTCATTTTCACTATATTGATTTTTCCGATCCATGAACATGGTATATTTCTCCATCTATTAGTGTCCTCTTTGATTTCTTTCATCAGTGTTTTATAGTTTTCTATATATAGGTCTTTAGTTTCTTTAGGTAGATATATTTCCTAAGTATTTTATTCTTTTCGTTGCAATGGTGAATGGAAATTGTTTCCTTAATTTCTTTTTCTACTTTCTCATTATTCGTGTATAGGAATGCAAGGGATTTCTGTGTGTTGATTTTATATCCTGCAACTTTACTATATTCATTGATTAGCTCTAGTAATTTTCTGGTGGAGTCTTTTAGGGTTTTCCATGTAGAGGATCATGTCATCTGCAAACAGTGAGAGTTTTACTTCTTCTTTTCCAATTTGGATTCCTTTTATTTCTCTTTCTGCTCTGATTGCTGTGGCCCAAAACTTCCAGAACTATGTTGAATAGTAGCGGTGAAAGTGGACACCCTTGTCTTGTTCCTGACTTTAGGGGAAATGCCTTTCAATTTTTCACCATTGAGGATAATGTTTGCTGTGGGTTTGTCATATATAGCTTTTATTATGTTGAGGTATGTTCCTTCTATTCCTGCTTTCTGGAGAGTTTTTATCATAAATGGATGTTGAATTTTGTCAAAGGCCTTCTCTGCATCTATTGAGATAATCATATGGTTTTTATTTTTTCAATTTGTTACTGTGGTGAATTACATTGATTGATTTGCGGATATTGAAGAATCCTTGCATCCCTGGGATAAAGCCCACTTGGTCATGGTGTATGATCTTTTTAATGTGTTGTTGGATTCTGATTGCTAGAATTTTGTTGAGGATTTTTGCATCTATGTTCATCAGTGATATTGGCCTGTAGTTTTTCTTTTTTGTGACATCTTTGTCAGGTTTTGGTATTAGGGTGATGGTGGCCCTCATAGAATGAGTTTTGGAAGTTTACCTTCCTCTGCAATTTTCTGGAAGAGTTTGAGGAGGATAGGTGTTAGCGTCCTCTCGAAATTTTTGGTAGAATTCAGCTGTGAAGCCGTCTGGACCTGGGCTTTTGTTTGCTGGAAGATTTCTGATTACCAGTTTCAATTTCCGTGCTTGTGATGGGTCTGTTAAGATTTTCTATTTCTTCCTGGTTCAGTTTTGGAAAATTGTACTTTTCTAAGAATTTGTCCATTTCTTCCACGTTGTCCATTTTATTGGCATACAACTGCTGATAGTAGTCTCTTATGATCCTTTGTATTTCTGTGTTGTCTGTTGTGATCTCTCCATTTTCATTTCTAATTTTATTGATTTGATTTTTCTCTCTTTGCTTCTTGATGAGTCTGGCTAATGGTTTGTCAATTTTATTTATCCTTTCAAAAGAACCAGCTTTTGGCTTTGTTGATTTTTGCTATGGTCTCTTTTGTTTCTTTTGCATTTATTTCTGCCCTAATTTTTAAGATTTCTTTCCTTCTACTAACTCTGGGGTTCTCCAACTCTTCCCTTTTCTAGTTGCTTTAGTTGTCAGAGTTAGGTTATTTATTTGACTTTTTTCTTGTTTCTGAGGTATGCCTGTATTTGCTATGAACTTTCCTCTTAGCACTGCTTTTATAGTGTCCCACAGGTTTTGGGTGTTGTGTTTTCATTTTCATTAGTTTCTATGCATATTTTGATTTCTTTTTTTTGATTTCTTCCTGTGATTTGTTGGTTATTCAGAAGTGTGTTGTTCAACCTCCATATGTTGGAATTTTTAATAGTTTTTCTCCTGTAATTGAGATCTAATCTTAATGCATTATGGTCAGAAAAGATGCTTGGAATGATTTCGATTTTTTTGAATTTATCAAGTTTAGATTTATGGCCCAGGATGTGATCTATCCTGGAGAAGGTTCCATGAGCACTTTGAAAAAAAGGTGAAATTCATTTGTTTTGGGTGTGAAATGTCCTATAGATATCAATTAGGTCTAACTGATCTAATGTATCATTTAAAGCTTTGCGTTTCTTTGTTAATTTTCTGTTTAGTTGATCTGTCCATAGGTGTGAGTGGGGTATTAAAGTCTCCCACTATTATTGTGTTATTGTTGAATTTCCCCTTTCATACTTGTTAGCATTTGTCTTACATATTGCGGTGCTCCTATATTGGGGGCATATATATTTATAATTGTTGTATCTTCTTCTTGGATTGTTCCTTTGATCATTATGTAGTGGCCTTCTTTGTCTCTTTTCACAGCCTTTGTTTTAAAGTCTATTTTATCGGATATGAGTATTGCCACTCCTGCTTTTCTTTTGGTCTCTATTTGCGTGGTATATCTTTTTCCAGCCCTTCACTTTCAGTCTGTATGTGTCCCTTGTTTTGAGGTGGGTCTCTTGTAAGCAGCATATAGAGGGGTCTTGTTTTTGTATCCATTCGCCAGTCTTTGTCTTTTGGTTGGGGCGTTCAACCCATTTACAGTTTAAGGTAATTATTGATAAGTGTGATTCCCGTTACCATTTTACTTTATTGTTTTGGGTTCGGTTTATACACCCTTTTCGTGTTTCCTGTCTAGAGAATATCCTTTAGAATTTGTTGGAGAGCTGGTTTGGTGGTGCTGAATTCTCTCAGCTTTTGCTTGTCTGTAAAGCTTTTGATTTCTCCTTCGTATTTGAATGAGATCCTTGCTGGGTACAGTAATCTGGGCTGTAGGTTATTGTCTTTCATCACTTTAAGTATGTCTTGCCATTCCCTCCTGGCCTGAAGAGTTTCTATTGAAAGATCAGCTGTTATCCTTATGGGAATCCCCTTGTGTGTTATTTGTTGTTTTTCCCTTGCTGCTTTTAATATTTGTTCTTTGTGTTTGATCTTTGTTAATTTGATTAATATGTGTCTTGGGGTGTTTCGCCTTGGGTTTATCCTATTTGGAACTCTCTGTGTTTCTTGGACTTGGGTGATTATTTCCTTCCCCATTTTAGGGAAGTTTTCAACTATTATCTCCTCAAGGATTTTCTCATGATCTTTCTTTCTGTCTTCTTCTTCTGGGACTCCTATAATTCGAATGTTGGAGCGTTTCATATTGTCCTGGAGGTCTCTGAGATTGTCCTCATTTCTTTTAATTCGTTTTTCTTGTTTCCTCTCTGATTCATTTATTTCTACCATTCTATCTTCTATTTCACTAATCCTATCTTCTGCCTCCGTTATTCTACTATTTGTTGCCTCCAGAGTGTTTCTGATCTCATTTATTGCATTATTCATTATATTTTGACTCTTTTTTATTTCTTCTAGGTCCTTGTTAAACCTTTCTTGCATCTTCTCAATCCTTGTCTCTAGGCTATTTATCTGTGATTCCATTTTGATTTCAAGATTTTGGATCATTTTCACTATCAATATTCGGAATTCCTTCTCCGGTAGATTCCCTACTTCTTCCTCTTTTGTTTGGTTTGGTGGGCAACTCTCCTGTTCCTTTACCTGCTGAGTATTCCTCTGTCTCTTCATCTTGGTTATATTGCTGCGTTTGGGGTGGCCTTTTTATATTCTGGGAATTTGTGGAGTTCTCTTTATTATGGAGCTTCCTCACTTTGGGTGGGGTTCTATCAGTGGCTTGTCAAGGTTTCCTGGTTAGGGAGGCTTGTGTTGGAGTTTTGGTGGTGGAGCTGGGTTTCTTCTCTCTGGAGTGCAATGGAGTGACCCGTAATGGGTTATGAGACATCAAAGGTTTTGGGATAATTTTGAGCTGCCTGTATATTGAAGCTCAGGGAGTGTTCCTGTGTTGCTGGAGAATTTGCGTGGTATGTCTTGTTTTGGAACTTGTTGGCCCTTGGGTGGAGCTTGGTTTCGGTGTAGGTATGAAGGCATTGATGAGCTCCTATTGCTTAATGTTCCCTGAATTCAAGAGTTCTCTAATGTTTTCAGGCTTTGGATTTAAGCCTCCTGCTTCTGGTTTTCAGTTTTATTTTTACAGTAGCCTCTAGACTTCTCCATCTATACAGCACCGATGATAAAACATCTAGGTTAAAGATGAAAAGTTTCTCCACATTGAGGGACACTCAGAGAGGTTCACTGAGTTACAAGGAGAAGAGAAGATGGAGGGGGGTAGTTAGAGGTAACTGGAATGAGATGCGGTGAGATCAAAAGAGAGAGAGAGCAAGCTAGCCAGTAGTCACTTCCTTATGTGCGCTCTATAGTCTGGACCGCTCAGAGGTATTTACAGAGTTATACGGGGAAGAGGAGAGGGAGGAAGTAGACAGAGGTGACCAGGAGGATAAGAGAGAGGAATGAGTAGGAGAGAGACAAATCCTGCCAGTAACCAGTTCCTTAGGTGTTCTCCACCGTCTGGAACACACAGAGATTCACAGAGTTGGATAGAGAAGAGATGGGGGAGAAAAGAGACAGAGGCCACCTGGTGGAGAAAAAGGAGAGTCCAGAGGAGGAGAGAGTGGTCAAGCCAGTAATCTCGCTCTCAGGTAAACTGGGTAGTGAAGTTTGGGTTTTTAAATGTACAAAATTGACAACAAAAACCTAAGAGCAAAGATTAAAAATCTAGAGTAGAGGTTGGATTTTCAAAGATACAATATTAAGAGAAGCAGAAGGAAAAAGGAAGAAAGAAAGAAAAAAAAAAAAGAAAAAATTATTAAAAAACAAACAACAAACAAACAAAAAAAAAAAAGCCATCAACAACCATCCAAAGACTGTATATGGTGTTTGCCTTAAAAAAAAAAAAAAGTTTTTTTAAAATATAGTAATAATAGGTTATAGAAATAAAAATTAGAGGAGAAATAGAAGACTTAACAATTTAAAAAAGTTAGAAAAAAAAAGCAAAAAAAAAAAAAAAGGAATGATTTTAAAAATATTAAAAAATATCTGGCCCTTTCTGGTGTATGGGCCGTGTGGGATCACTTCCAAGGTGGTTCCCTCTGTTTAACTTCTGTTTGCTGGTTTTTTAGGCTCACTAGTTCAGTCGCGCTGTGGGGGGGGGCTGCTGCAAACAAATAGCACTGTCGTGTGCACAGTATCTCTGCCCGCTTGACCTGTCCTTTCTCGCGGCGCACAAACCGCTCCGGCTCTAGGATGCTCAGCCGGGAACCGTCTGGGGCCGGCCCTAGGCTGCGTGCACTTCCCCGGTCCAAGCCGCTCAGGTTCGGCGCTCAGGCAGCCCTCAGAGGCACAGATTCGGCTGGACTGCGCTTTGTGCCCTTCCCAGGTCCGAGTAGCTCAGGAGTTTGGCGAGCGCGATCGCCGCGGCTTGTCACCTTTTCTGCCGCTGCTGCTCAGCTTTCTGGGTGGACCGCTGGCGCACCCCGTGAGGCAGATTGTGACTGTCCAGCACCCCCAGAAGTCTTAGCAAAAAGCCTGCTTGCAGTTAGGTAAGTAAAGTCTCTCCGGTCTGCAATTGCCCCTTTGCAAGGGCTCTGGCTGCCTGTCCCGGCGGGGGGATGTTCTGT
>NW_017219082.1:0-11572 GCF_001704415.2 Capra hircus | reverse complement strand
TATTTATAATACCCAAGACATGGAAACAGCCTAAACGTTCATTGACAGATGAATGGATAAAGAATATATATACATAGTATATGTGGAATATATATTTGTATATATACAATGCATTATGTATATATGGAATATATATACTATATATGTATATATGGGTATATATGGAATATATGTATACAGTGGAATACTGAAAGTGAAAGTGTTAGTCACTCAGTTGTGTCTGACTCTTTTGTGACCCCATGGACTGTAGCCCGCCAGGCTCCTCTGTCCATTGAATTCTCCAGGCAAGAATACTGGAATGGATTGCCATTTCCTTCTCCAAGGGATCTTCTGGATCCAGGGACAAAACCCGGGTCTCCTGAATTTATAGGCAGATTCTTCACTGTCTGAGTATTGAGGGAAGCCCTGGAATATTACTCATGCATAAGAACAATGAAATAATGTCATTTGCAGCAACGTGGATGGACCTAGAGATGATCATACTAAGTGAGTCATAAACAGAAAGACAAATACCGTGTGCTATCGTTTGTATGTGAATCTAAAATATGATACAAATGAACTTATCTATGAGACTGACTCATTGACATAGAGAACAGACACTTCAGCTTGCCAGGCAGAGCGAAGGGGATGATTTTGGGATTTTGAGGCTAGCAGATGCAAACTACTACACATAAAGTGGATAAACAACCAGCTTCTACAGCATAGCAGGGGACTATAATGAATACCCTTTAATAAAAGACTTGGGATTCTATTGATTATTAACTCTAGCTGACCATCCAAGCCATGACAAGGACCACAAGCACCCAAGGCAAGATGAACCTGCATGCGTGTTGGTGGGCTGACATGATACCCAGAATTCTGTTTCTCTGAGAGTCTTGTCTGATCTCCTTGACTAGACTGGAAGAGACTTGGACAGAAAATATAAGCCAGAGAGCAACACCCAACCACCATGTCATCCTACTTGGTATCGGCTCCCAGCAAGCTGACCAGGACACTGTGTAGTCCCTCCTGATCCCCAGCCAATGTTCCCAGGCATGACTTCTGCATGGGGAGGGAAAGACACAGCCCTCCTATGAGGCAGGCTCCCCCACTTTTCACAACCCCATCTCCATACTTTTCCAGGGGCATCGCTTCAGCCTAACACACACATGGATCCACGATGTAACTGCATACTCTGGGGTTGGGAAGACCAAGGGAGAACTGGCCTCAGGGAAGACTGGATGCAGTGGTGCAAATAATGTCCTCTCTCTCTCTCTCCAGCCTGTCTTTGCTTATTTTGGTAGATTGCCTTGCTCTTTCGAACTGTGTTAGTGTAGTGCAGAAGACTCTTGAGAGTTCCTTGGACTGGCAAGGAGATCAAATCAGTCAATCCTAAAAGAAATTAACCCTAAATATTCATTGGAAGGACTGATACTGAAGCTGAAGCTCTAATGCTCTGGCCACCTGATGTGAAGAGACGACTTATTGGAAAAGACCCTGATTTGGGGAAAGATTGAGGGCAGGAGGAGAAGAGGGTGAAAGATGAAATCGTTAGACAGCATCACTGGCTCAGTGAACATGAATCTGAGCAAACTCCGGGAGATAGTGGAGGACAGGGAGCCTGGCGTGCCTGCAATCCATGGGATCACCGAGAGTGGACACTGTGACTGGAACACAACAACAACTTGTTCTTTACTTTCTAACGTAAACAATTTATATCCGCCGGCTAAACCAGGCTGTACATCGTGTCAGTGGAGCAACCCCAGAGGAAGGTGTGTCTTCCTCCTGCCAAGGCTCCCTCACTGGCCTGGTGTGGGTGACTGGCCACTGCTGTGACCAGCCACTGGTACGGGGCTGGCGCTCTGCGTCCCTGGCAGGTCTCAGAAACCAGGATCAGTAGACCACCAGACACAAAAGCTGAGACAAGTGTCTCCAACAGAGGAAGGTTCCCACACTGTCTACCGTGGTGACTGCTTTGAAGAGTCAGTGCATCATGTGCACAGCAAATTCCTCCTCCTGCAGATGAAGGAAACAATGAGAGTGAATATTTGACCCCATATCCACACATCTCTGCAGGGCTTCCCTGGTGACTCAGTGGTAAAAATCCACCTGCAATGCAGAAGATGCAGGAGATGTGGATTCAATCCCTGGGTTGGGAAGATCCCCTGGAGGAGGGCATGGCAACCCACTCCAGTATTCTTGCCTGGAGAATCCCACGGACAGAGGAGCCTGGTGGGCTGGCAGTTCTTAGGGTTGCAAAGAGTTGGAGATGACTGAAGCGACCGAGCAGGCACGGGCACACCTCATATCTCTGTAGGACTCCCCAGAGGCAAGTTCTCCTGGGCCGAGCAGCAGAATTCAACGGAATGCAGGTCAGAAGTCATCCTCGTTGGCAGGCGCACGCAGGGCAGCAGCCCCCGTGGCCGTCTCAGCCCTTGGTATCATGTCTGGCTCGAGCCAACACGATCTGTCATTCAGTTTCAAGAGCATCTGACACACCTTTTCACGCTGAGAGCTAATTGCTCTATTTTCCAACCTGGATCTGTCCATCTTGTGATATTTTTCCAATCGCAGTGATCTATCTGTCTAGCCAGCAAGCACTGCCAAGCCAGAGCTATTCTGGAGGGTGGCTGGGGTGGCGAGCAGGAGAATTATTCAGCCACACAGTAAACAAAGGGAAATTCTCTCTGAATCAGAAGTTCCAAAGCAATAGCATCATTTCTTTAACCACACATATAGGATAATAAAAATGGCTTGCCATCCATTTTTAATCTGCATGAAATGAAGACACTCAATCATGAAAGTCATGCAGGAGCTGCTTGCTTCAAACAAGGCAATGAATACATTACAAAAGTAATTAAGTGAGAACCCAGGTGAAATAGAGCAGTATTCTATACCAACAGTTCCCCTGTAATCAGATAAAAAACAAAACAACCCATAGGTTAGAAACAGGAGGTAAAAGTGAAAACCAAGGCTGTAAGTATGTAAAAATATATAAGGTCCATTGCAGAACAGAGACAGAGCTCAAATTTCTAATACCTCTCATCATGTTATTTTTACTCTTTAGGACAGAGGAAACGGTAAGGACTCACTTTAACCTGTACTATGATTTATTATCTTATTATTAGCAGTAACTGATCACTTGCTATGTATAAAGCATTCTGGCAAGAAGTAGCCAACTAAAAGCCAACTAAGTCACTTTGTGTCCAACTCTGCGACCCTATGGACTGGTGTCCCACCAGGCTCCTCTGCCCATGGGATTCTCCAGGCAAGAAGACTGGAGTGGATTGCCATTTCCATCTCTAGGGGATCTTCCTGACCTAGGGATCAAACCGAGTCTCTTGCATCTCTGGCATTGGCAGGTGGATTTTGTTTTTGTTTTTTTTTTTAACTACTAGCACCATTTGGGAAGCTCCAGTGGAGGAGGATAAACTGGGGCATGGAAAGTAGCCAGTAAGCTGATGAGAGCTGGGGGTTGTGTTTGTCTGCTGAGGCTGCCATCACCAAGCATCTCAGACTTGGGGACTTAAACAACAGACACGGATGGTCACAGTTCGGGAGGTTGGAAACCTGAGATCAAGAGGTTAGCAGGGTGGGTTTCGTCTGAGTCTTCTCTCCTTGACTTGAAGGTGGCTGTCTTCTTCCTCTGTCTTCACTTGGTCTTTTGTGTGTGTGTGTGTCTGCATCTTAATCTCCTCTTCATACAAAGACACCAGTCACATTATTAATGTGTTAGGGACCACCCTAATACCTCACTTTACCTTGATCACCCCTTTCAAAAGCCCCGTCTCCAAACACAGTCACCATTGTATGGTACCAGGAGTTAGGACTATAAGCTGTGAATTTGTGGGGAGTGAGTGAAGTCGCTCAGTCGTGTCTGACTCTTTGTGACCCCGTGGACTGTAGCCCTCCATCCATAGGGTTTCCCAGGCAAGAATACTGGAGTGGGTTGCCATTTCCTTCTCCAGGGGATCTTCCTGACCCAGGGGTTGAACCCGGGTCTCCCTCATTGCAGGCAGACGTTTAAACCTCTGAGCCACCAGGGGAGGAGAGGGGCAACAATTCAGTCCATAACAGGGATACTAAGGGCTTGAATGAAGATGGTTTCCTTGAGCATGGAGAAGAAGAAAGACACCTGGAGCCATCATGAAAGCAGAACTAACAACTCTCAGCGAAAGCCTGCATGTTTTGGTGAGGGAGAAGATGCCCATGGAGACCGTATTTCCTAAAAGGTAAGGACAAAGGGGAAGGGAGAAAAAGGATAAACCTGATGACCACAGATTAAAATTTTCTTTTGTTTTTGTTTTTCCAGCTTTTATTTGTATAGAGGAGAGCTTGACACAGAAGGGAGACAAAAGGGAAGGAAAGGAAGCTGGAAACAAAGAAACCAAAGATGGTCTCAGGTGGACAGAAGAAGAAGAAGCAGGCCACTGGACTCGCTCTGTAGATTTGGGAGGGCTCATGTTTTCCTTTCAGTTAAGATGAGAATGCTTAGAGAGCACAAGTGATTGGGAAGACACATGAAAATGCAGAAGGTGGAAAACAAGGGATTCCCCCATTCCCAAGGGTAGTCTCAACTTTCTCGTAAAGCTCAAGACATGTTGTGGTAGGAACATCTGGGTTGTTAGTTAAGGAGCTCAAGTTTCATGTTTGAGAATCAAAAAGGGTGTTGGGGACCCAGCTCTGCTGGTGAGACCCTGAGCTTTCCCTTCTCCAAAATGCTGTTTTTCTAGAAGAGGAAGTCCCTCTCCCTGAGCTTCACCTGAGATATGAATGTACAGAGAGAGAGAGAGAGTGAAGTCGCTCAGTCGTGTCTGACTCTTTGCGACCCCATGGACTGTAGCCTACCAGGCTCCTCCCTCCATGGGATTCTGTGGGTTGCCATTTCCTTCTCCAGGGGATCTTCCCGACCCAGGGATCGAACCTTGGTCTCCTGCATTCCAGGCAGACACTTTAACCTCTGAGCCACCAGGGAAGTCCTACGAATGTACAAGCATCCTGCAAACTAGAAAATCCTCTGAACTCATGGGCTGTTAGTCATTGTTTTCCTTATTTATTATGTGAGTGGGATGGTGACCCACAAAGCAGACTCTTCAGAACCGTCCTGGATCTAAATGATTCTCATCCTTCAGATGTCCCGGCGCCTGCTCCTCAGACCAGACTGAGCTGAAATAGGCCTACTTTCCCCTGTTCCCCAGAGCTTCCCACCTCGACCATGGGACCTTGAACTCGGTGCTTTCCAAACACAAGTTACTGAAGCATCTCATCACAGTGTCCAAAATAATTTAGTGCCCACCCAGAGAGATAACATGAAGCTAGCTGCTGGCACTTCATAAATTACTTCTGTTTCTTGCATTTTTTATATCAGGATGTCATATTCTCTTCTAATCTCATATATCACTTCAGGACACAATGTCACTCTCGAATTTTTGAAATATTGTAGAAAAGATCTTCACTTTTTGGATACATATCAATGACTCTTATTATTTAAAAATTGTCACTATTACTTTTGGATCGATGAACAGGTTGGTTTCCCAAAAAAAGTCCAATGTTTTCCCCAAGATAAAAATAATCTATTATAAAAATGATGTAGATCTGTTGGGTTTCTAGGTCAGCCAACAAATATCTACATAATCTTAATCAAGAACAGACACCACAGCCTTGAAACACCCCTTTCAAGCCACAGAAAAGCATTTTGTCTACCAGCTTCCTCAGAAGCAGAGAGAATATTCTTTCTCAGAAACACACATCTCAGGGCTCCAACCTGGGTCACATGTCCATTGCTAAATACTTTCTCTGGAACGGGCTGTGGGCCTTGACTTCAGCCAATCAGGAGTGGAGTGATGTAAGACCTTCCTGAAACTCCAGGACTGATAGGAGGGAGGATCAATCAATACCTAAATAAAGGAAAAACTAGATTATTTCCCAATTAATTTATTTATTGAAATAAATAGGTAGAGGTGATGGTATGCCGAGAAGTCATCAAAGATTTGAAGATGTAGATTTGAAGAGTTCGTTTTCCTTTTTACCAAAAATTCAGGTAGGGTTTCTCATTCTTGGGTCTTTTAGACTCTCATTCAAAAATCCATTAATAGTATATGTGAACGCTGGCTGTATACAAGTCACTCTGCTAGGCTTTGTGGGGAGTACAGCGAAATATAAAATATGATAACAACCTTTGAGGTGTTTGTAACTTAGTTGAGAAGAGAAATCACATAGAGTAAAAAAGAAAAGAAAAACTCGAACAGACAAAGCCATCATATTATGTTTCAAATAATCCTGGAAGGATCACTGTGGTCTGGGGTCGTGGGGGAGACTTTGGACTTCAGCTGGATCTTGAGAAAGAAAGAAGGTCTAGACCGTGGTAAAGGATGTTCTGTGCTTCACTAAATGGGAAAAGCAAAGTGATCTGCTGTGAAAACTCATCAGAGACCTCACTGGAGATGGCCACGTGCTGACCCCTCCCCTCCAGCCTCCGTCAGGGAACCTTGGACTCACTGAGTCTCCTCTGCCTCCATCACATTGCTTCTCTCTCTCTGTGATCTTCTGGCCAGTGAATCTAAATGGGGTTCTTCTCCTCAATTTTTAGCCATGCGTCTTGGTTGACTGGAGTTCTCTTTATGCCCCAACTATCAAGATTTAGGGCAGGGGGATAAAGGGGTAGCAAAGGATGAGATGGTTGGATGGCATCACTGACTCAATGAACATGAGTTGGAACAAACTCCAGGAGAGATAGTAAAGGGCAGGGAAGCCTGGCGTGCTGAAGTCCACGAGGTCGCAAAGAGTAGGACATGACTTGGCAGCTAAATAACTGCAACAATCAATATCCTGGAACATGTTGGTAAAGTTGTCATATGGGGAGATTGGAAGCCACTAAATGGTGTTTCAAGCACTTGCTCAGGGAGCCAGGGCTATTAAATCCTGCCCATCATACCAACTCCCTCCTAAGTCTCTGAGGTTCAAGGACTATGATTAGTATGTCAAAGGCTAAGGGATATCTGCACTGCCTCTTTTTTAATAAACTAATTTATTTCTTTGGTTGCATTGGTTGGGTCTTCATGTAGGATTTTTCGTTGCAACACGTGGGATCTAGTTCCCTGACCAGGGTTTGTACCCAGGCCCTCTGCATTGAGAGCACGGAGTCTTGACCACTGAACCATTAGGAAAGTCCCTGCCTTTATTTTTGACCCAAATCCCCATGCAGAACTTCAACAGACTCAGCCAGATCCTGGCAAAGACTCAGTTGTCCAGACTGAGGTCTAAGTAGTCGCATTTCTCTCTGTCCAAACCTAAATTTCAGATTATACTGCTCCACCAAGAAAAGCCATATTTACACCCCAGATTGATAAGAACCAGCACAGGGCCTTAATTTCCTTGTAACAGTGGATGCTTATCTGTAAGCTCGACCAACCTGACAAGACAGCTGGAGCCACTGGGCCTGCTCCTTTTCTCCTTGACTGTGGAGTAACGCAGGGAGACACCTCTCCCCTAAAAAGTCTCAAGAGTGACCCCTCGTTTCTGACCCCAAGTTAGAATTCATCAGACAGCAAAGGAATAAAAGCCAAATCAAATGGGCGCCCCTTCAAGTGAATGTCATTTATAGAAAAGAATACATAATATAAAAATCTAGGCACTACATAGCCTAGAAAAGAGGTGAGATATTCTGAGAAGTTTAAATTTGTAAACAATCAGAATGCTTCAGATTAGAATAAATAAAATTTTTTTTTTCATAAGCAAGTTGGGGAGGGGAATTCTGGAGATGACCTTGATTATCAGATTCCTACAGCAGCTCTGGACTCGGCGTTGTCCTTCGGGCCATTTGAACGTGGACACTGGTGTCAGCCCCTGGCTGGAAGTGCCCACCCTCTCCCCTCCATCCTCTCCATCCCCCTTCATCAGGCGTCTATCATGACTCAGCATCTATGACATCACCTAAAATGTTACACACTAAAGGGCCCCAGAGAGTTGTTGACGAACTCTTAAATCTATCAACCAATTCAGAAAATAATGCTACAAGTCATGTCATTCTATGGGAACAATGAATGATGGGTCATTAGTCTCAAAAGCAACAATACAAAAGGTTTCAGTCAAACTTTTGACTTCCTGCTACTTAAAACAAACAAACAAACAAACAAACAAAACAAGGAAGGCTCCCTGTAGTTTTCACAAGCTCCTGAATAGCCCTGGGCTCCATTCCCTAGAAAATGAACTGGGTCTTCAGCCCAGGTTGTGATCAGCTGGTAAGCAACAGCCTCCTTGATGGCTGAGTGGAAGAGCTGGGTGGAGGCTCAAGGCAAAGTGGCTTTCTTCCTTCTCAAAGCCAGATGCTGATCAAAGGCCCTTGGCAAGCAAACGCCAAACGCACACCCTCTCTGAGCCTCCTCTGAAGCCACACTTCCCTTAACTTCTCACATCTACCACCCCACTATTGTCCGTTCCCGACTTCTCTCAGCAACCTCAGCCTGACAGTTCATGCCTCTCGATGCGAGGGGGGAGCTCCTCCCCATACCAAAGGCCACCATGGTCAGGTCAGAGGGTCATGAGAAAGCTACATATACTTAGTCTTAAACACACATGCATACACATATCCCTATACATAAGCATACATGCATGCACACACATTTGGAGAAGGGAATGGCAACCCACTCCAGTATTCTTGCCTGGAGAATCCCATGGACAGAGGAGCCTAGCCGACTACAGTCCATGGGGTGACAAAGAGTCAGACACGGCTGAGCGACTATCACACACATGCGCATGCACACACACATGCGTGCACACACACGCATACATGTGTACACACACACGGACATACACACACATGTGAATTATTCTTAAAAATCATTAGAATGCTTTCTTTCAGAGCCAGATTCCTTCTCTCCATGCCAGCATTTCCTGTCTGAGTCTACAGTCAATGGTGCTACAGTCAAACACTATAAATAATAGTCTCCCACCTAAATGACACCTGCTGGAAATTTCCTTCTTTATGGGTTTCAGAACACAGGGTTGGGGTGAGGGGAGGGTGAGAGATGGATTCCAGCTCCTCAAACATCACTCTATTGATTTATGGATGGAAAAATATGGAATCTGTCAAGGCAAACAGCACTCCTGTTAAATGCAAATGTAATACCAGCTGCGGTGGCCACCGCTGCCAATACATATATTTCAGGAAGTCAATTTACTTTTAAATGGAATTTTAACATTGGTGAAAGGAGTCACGCTGGAACCCTTATTTATATGAAAACTGTCTTCAGCAGAGAGAAACAATGCACAGGCTCCCAGTCTGCAGAGACGGGAGCTACGCAAACTTCAGGAGATGTGTTTGTTTCCTCAATCATTTTATGACTGTTTCCCTGCAGACGCAGTGGGCCAGGCTGGAGAAGGAGGCTAGGGAGGGAGGGGGGCCTGGAGAGTCCACAGTGCAGGCCTGCCAGTTTGCCAGCTCCTGGAGCTCTGTGATGGGTACGTGTGGCCCCTCTCTCTGGAACTTGGGGAGCTGCCTTCTTCAGGAGCAAGGGGGAAGGTGGCTACAGCAAAGCCACATCATCCTGCTGAAGGCCCGTGTAGAATGGAGGCCATTCACTACATCAACTCTGAGTGAGAGCTGTATGAGCATGAGTCTGTCGCTTAACCTCACTGGGCTCAATTTGCTCATCTGTAAAGTGGAGACGGCAACCCTTACCTGTTGGGATCTTCTGAGAATTCAATGAGAGGACATTCATACAAGTGGCGTGGGTCTAGTTTTTCGACACCAGAAAAGTACTATTTCTCTTTTCTCTTTCTCTTCCTCAGAAGTGAAGAATCATGTCATTCTCACGGTCCAAGGGTAAGGTGAACGAGGCTGACCCACATTTCTGATTCACGGCACAACCAAGGAAGCCTCTTTCCTTAAGCAGGAGTGGAGGATGAGCTGAGACTGAGAGTCGCTAAAAGACTCGCGTAGACTGGTTAAGTCTTCTAGATCAATTAGTGAAGGTGCTGGTTTGTCTTGGCACAGAGAGACTCGTTGTAAGAGCTTAAAGAGTGTGAGGGGCTTTCCGGATGGCCTGGTGGCAAAGACTCCACATTCCCAATGCAGGGGCTCTGGCTGGGTTCCATCCCTGCTCAGGGAACTAGATCCCACATGCTGCGGCTAAGAGTTCACATGTCACAACCAAGTCCTGGCACAGCCAAATAAATACAAGTAAATCTCAAAAAAAAAAAAAATAAAGTGTGTGAATAGTTAGCTGGGAGCTCCTGTGGCTGGGCAGAATTGCTATCAGTAAACAGCACTTCTGATGATTGCACCTTCTCAGCGCCCAGAAAGGATCGTCCTCTTAGGCAGAAACGGGAAGTCTCATCTTTCCCATCCTTTGTGGGGCAGGCAGTTAGTTGCCCACAGAGGAAAAGCACAGAATAACCCCTTCAAGAACAATAGACCCAACAATCTTGGAGCCACAAGGGAATTTAAGGTCATCTGTCCAGCTCTGGTCAGATGCCTGATTCCCAGCATTCTGTGGATGTCCCAGCTGACTCGCCTGTTGGTGGGGGTTCGGGAGTTGTATGTGCGTGGTGCACATGCCTGTCCTCAGATCCAGGGACAGTTGGACTTGGCTGGAGAAACTTGTGTCCTGTGGTTGCCCACTTTTGCTCCAGATGCCTTGGGAAATGACACATAAAAATTTTATTAATATTATAATGTATAAGATAATCCATGTGAGTTCACAAGAATCCACACAGCTCATTTTGGTTCTAATTAGAATCTGAAAATGCATTCTCTGCATAAAATCCGTATCATTTAATCATTGAATTACTAATCCATCCACATTAGTGGTTCCCAAATTGTGGTGCCTTTAATATAAATACAATATTGAATGGATTACATGCTTTTAGTTTGATATCATGAGCGCTGATAAGTGCTTTGGGAAAGATTATAAAGAAATCACTTAAGCACTATGGATGCCCTCTCCAAGTCTCTGCCACATCGCTCACATAAGCTTTGGGGAGACATACACACAAGGCATGGAGAAAATAGACCCCAGACTCTCACTGTCCCCAAACAGCTTGTAACACATTTCTGTTTCAGTGTCCCCCGTCTCCTTCTATCTCTCTTGTAAGGCGAAATAGATCTCCCAACCCCCAGAAAAGAATTTTTTTTTTTTTTCAAAAAATTCATGTCTATTGACATCCTGGGAATTTATAGTCAATTCTTTCTGTGTTTTTCCTTCCTTTTTACACTGCAGGTGCCTTGGTGTATACTATAAGCTGATTAATTTCTCCATTTCGGCTCTAAAATGTTCCATTCAACTCGTTTTGGACTTCAAAGCTCAGTCTTTCTGGATGGGCAGGCACTCCGAGTTTTCAAAAACAGACTTCTTACGACCTAGTATTTTCAGTCCTTAATCTCAGTGAAACCAAGTGTGATTCGGTGACACGCCCCTCCAAACCCCTCTTTCTCTCTGCCCTTCCAAACCCAGCACCCACACCTGGAAAATATAAGGTCTGAGACTCAAAATCTAAGCTAATGACCCAGAAATGTGCCTAGCACTGTGATTAAGTTCGGCCTTCATCTGCACCCGTGCCTCTGGGTGGGGAGAGGATGTGCTGCTTCAAGCCT
>NW_017219081.1:0-11573 GCF_001704415.2 Capra hircus | reverse complement strand
CAAAAGTACCCAGGACCCGTGTCAGCACTGGAAGTCGGAATCCTCCCCGGTTCCGCACCGACTCCATAGCAAGGTCTTATGCACCGGCATCGACGAAAGAGGATCCCGGGAGAGGCCCGCATGCAACTCGCATGGGACTGGTCTTTCCTGAGGGCAACCACCAGAGCGGGTCGCCATGAGGTCCCCCGTCGTTTAAGTCGAGAGCACTGCCCGAAACTGAGAAAAACCATGAGTTCTCCCTTACATGCCAGCTAGATGGGGCCCATTTCCGCTGAGGCGTCTCGAGGCTAAGTCAACGTAAACTTGGAATTCTTCCAAAGGGGTCTTCACACCCTTGCTGCAACTCAAGAAGTTCCCCGAACATACCCGTCTCCCACTCGAGAGGAAGCAGCTGAGAGTCGCCGGCCCGACATCCAGAGGAGCCACCGTTTTCCTGCCTCCTAGTCTGAGAAGAGGGATCCTTTACGCGGTTCGGGAAAAAGAATTCCGGGCTTTCCGGGTCGCATCTCAAAAACAACGAGGGTCGGGCTACTCCAGCAGGAAAGCGCGAGAGGAACTCCAGGTGTTCGGTGCAACCATAAGCCCAGAGTCCTCAGAGTCTCCGATCCAATTCCCAGGGAATACTTTTTTCCGCAGTGACTGCCTCGACTTTCAAGCCGAGGATCGACTCACGACACGGTGCTACGTGGGAAGCCCTTGGGAAAGCCTCGTCGAAAAGCCTCGGAAGCGTGGGAAAGCCTCGTGGGAGAGCCTCGAGGGAAAGCCACAGATCCTTGATCCATCGAAGGGAAGCTGACCTGGCTGCTCGCTGGGGGGAAGCCGCCTTTGGAGTCTCCCTAAGGGAGTCAGTCCTCGTCTCGAGTGGGGCATGCACGAGCGCTTTCCTCCCCAGCTGTAGCAGCAGTGTCAGGCTTCCCTTCGCGTGCGATCAAAGAATCTGTGGCTTTCCCTCGAGGCTTTTCCACGAGGCTTTCCCAGGAGGCTTTCCAAAGGGCTGTCCAACGTGCCCACCGTGGTGTGAGTCGATCCTCGGCTTGAAAGTCGAGGCAGTGCAAGAAAACACGTTTTACTGGAGTGGACTGAGACATCTGGGGGACTCTGTGAATGGTGGCACGACCCTGGAGTTCCTCTCGCCTTTCCTGTGGAGAGCGCCCCCTCTTGAGCTGCGATGGAAGGCCAGGAATTCTTTCCCGAACACGCAGGGAAAGGAACCCTTCTCTCGAGCTAGGAGGCGGAAACGGGGCTCCTCTGGATGTGTGCGGGACTCTCGTGCTTCCTCTCGAGTCGAGACGGGTATTTCGGTGAACTTCTTGAGTTGTAGCAAGGGTGTGAAGGACCCTTTGGAAGTTCCAGAGTTTAGGTGTGATTAGCCTCGAGACACCTCAGCGGAAATGGCCTCATCTCGCCTGGAAGGTAGAACCTCCTGATTTTCTCGAGTTGTTGGCAGGTGCTCTCGACTTACGACGGGGACCTCAGGGACCCGCTCTGGTGGCCTCAGGAAAGGCCAGTCCCCATGCGAGTTGCTCGGGGCCTATCTGGATTCCTCTCCCGGAGATTCCGGGGTCTAAGACCTTGTGTGGAGTCGGTGCCTGAACCTGAGCATTCCTCTCCAGTGCTGACATGGATCTTGGGGTACTTCTGGAGTCTCCCAGGGGAGTCAGTCCTCATCTCGAGTGGGGGCCATGCACGTGCGATTTCCTCCGAGCTGTAGCAGCAGTGTCACGCTTCCTTCACGTGGATCAAGGGTGGCTTTCCCTCGCGGATTTCCCACGAGGCTTTACCACAGGGCTGTCCCACGTGCCACTGTGGTGTGAGTCGATCCTCGGCTTGAAAGTTGAGGCAGTGCAGGGAATACAGGTTTCCCTGGAATGGACTGAGAATCTGGGGGATTCTGGAATGGTGGCACGACCCTGTAGTTCCTCTCGCTTTTCCTGTGGAGAGCGCCTCCTCTTGAGATGCGTTGGGAACGCCGGGAATTCTTTCCTGACCACGCAGGTAAGGATCAATCCTCTCGAGCTATGAGGCGGAATCAGGGCTCCTCTGGATCGGGGCGGGACTCTCGTGCTTCCTCTCGAGTGGAGACGGGTATGTCGGGGAACTTCTTGAGTTGCAGCAAGGGTGTGAAGGACCCTTTGGAAGTTCCAGAGGTTAGGTGTGTTTAGCCTCTAGACGCCTCAGCGGAAATGGGCCTCATCTCTCCTGGAGGGGAGAACCTCCTGGATTTTCTCGAGTTGCGGCAGGTGCTCTCGACTTACGAAGAGGGCCTCAGGGACCCGCTCTGGTGGCCACAGGAAAGGCCAGTCCCCATGCGCGTTCCTCGGGGGCCTCTCGGGATTCCTCTCCCGTCAATGCAGGGGCCTAAGATCTTGTGTGGAGCCGGTGCCGGAACCTGAGGATTCCTCTCCAAGGCTGACATGGATCTTGGGTATTTCTGGAGTCTCCCCACGGGATTCAGTACTCGTCTCGAGTGGGGGCATGCACGTGCGCTTTCCTTCCGAGCTGTAGCAGCATTGTCGCACTTCCCTTCACGTGGATCAAGGAATCTCTGGCTTTCCCTCGAGGCTTTCCCACGAGGCTTTCCCACGAGGCTTTCCCACAGGGCTGTCCCACGTGCCACTGTGGTGTGAGTTGATCCTCGGCATGAATGTCGAGGCAGTGCAGGGAAAACAGGTTTCCCTGGAATGGACTGAGACATCTGGGGGACTCTGGGAATGGTGGCACGACCCTGGAGTTCCTCTCGCCTTTCCTGTGGAGAGCGCCTCCTCTTGAGATGCGACAGAAATGCCGGGAATTCTTTCCCGAGCACGCAGGGAAAGGATCCCTACTCTGGACTTAGAAGGCGGAAACGGGGCTCCTCTGGATGTGGGCGGGAATCTCGTGCTTCCTTTCGAGTGGAGTCGGGTATGTCGGTGGAACTTCTCGAGTTGCAGCAAGGGTGTGAAGGACCCTTTGGAAGTTCCAGAGTTTAGGTGTCATTAGCCTCGAGACGCCTCAGCGGAAATGGGCCTCATCTCGCCTGGAGGGGAGAACCTCCTGGATTTTCTCGTGTTGCGGCAGGTGCTCTCGACTTACGATGGGGACCTCAGGGACCCGATCTGGTGGCCTCAGGAAAGGCCAGTCCCCTTGCGAGTTGTTCAGGGGCCTCTCGGGTTTCCTCTCCCGTCGATGCTGGGGCCTAAAACCTTGTGTGGAGTCAGTGCCGGAACCTGAGGATTCCTCTCCAGTGCTGACATGGATCTTGGGGTACTTCTGGAGTCACCCCAGGGGAGTCAGTCTTCGTCTCGAGTGGGTGCATGCACGTGCGCTATCCTCCCGAGTTGTAGCAGCAGTGTCACGCTTCCCTTCGCGTGGATCAAGGGATCTGTGGCTTTCCCTCTTGGCTTTCAAACCAGGCTTTCCCACAGGGCTGTCCCAAGTTCCACCGAGGTGTGAGTCGATCCTCGGTTTGAAAGTCGAAGCAGTGTAGGGAAAGCAGGTTTCCCTGGAATGGACTGAGACATCAGTTGGACTCTGGGAATGGTGGCAAGACCCTGGAATTCCTCTTGCTTTTCCTGTGGAGAGCGCCTCCTCTTGAGATGCAACAGGAACGCCGGGAATTCTTTCCCATCCACGCAGGGAGAGGATCCCTGCCCTCGAACTGGGAGGCGGAAACGGGGCTCCTCTGGATGTGGGCGGGACACTGGTCCTTCCTCTCGAGTGGAGACGGGTAAGTTGGGGAACTTCTTGAGTTGCAGCAAGGGTGTTAAGGACCCTATGGAAGTTCCAGAGTTTAGGTGTGATTAGCCTCCAGACGCCTAGGCTGAAATGGGCCTCATCTCACCTGGAGGGCAGAACCACCAGGATTTTCTTGAGTTGTGGCAGGTGCTCTCGACTTACAACGGGGACCTCAAGGACCTGCTCTGGTGGCCACAGGAAAGGCCAGTCCCCATGCGAGTTGTTCAGGGGCCTCTCGGGATTCCTCTCCCGTCGATGCCGGGGCTAAGACGTTGTGTGGAGTCGGTGCCGGAACCTGAGGATTCCTCTCCAGTGCTGACATGGATCTTGGGGTACTTGTGGAGTCTCCCCAGCGGAGACAGTCCTCGTCTCGAGTGGGGGCATGCACGTGCGCTTTCCTCCCCAGCTGTTGCAGCAGTGTCACGCTTCCCTTCACGTGGATCAACGGATCTGTGGCCTTCCCTCGAGGCTTTCCCACGAGGCTTTCCCACGAGGCTTTCCCACAGGGCTGTCCCACGTGCCACCGTGGTGTGAGTCCATCCTCGGCTTGAAAGTCGACGCAGTGTAGGGAAAAGAGCTTTCCCTGGAATGGACTGAGACATCTGGGGACTCTGAGAATGGTGGCAAAACCCTGGAGTTCCTCTCGCCTTTCCTGTGGAGAGCGCCTCCCCTTGAGATGCGACGGAAACGCCGGGAATTCTTTTCCCGACCACGCAGGGGAAGGATCCCTCCTCTCGAGCTAGGAGACGGAAACAGGGCTCCTCTGGATGTTGGCGGGACTCTTGTGCTTCCTCTCGAGTGGAGACGGGTATGTCGGGGAACTTCTTGAGTTGCCAGAAAGGGTGTGAAGGACCCTTTGGAATTTCTAGAGGTTAGGTGTGATTTGCCTCGATGTGCCTCAGCGGAAATGGGCCTCATCTCACCTGGAGGGGAGAACCTCTTGGATTTTCTCGAGTTGTGGCAGGTGATCTCGACTTACGACAGGGACCTCAGGAACCCGCTCTGATGGCCTCAGGAAAGACCAGTCCCCAAGCGAGTTGCTCAGGGGACTCTCGGGATTCCTCTCCCATCGATCCCGGGGCCTAAGACCTTGTGTGGAGTCGGTGCCGGAACCTGAGGATTCCTCTCCGGTGCTGACATGGATCTTGGGTATTTCTGGAGTCTCCCCAGGGAAGTCAGTCCATGTCTCGAGTGGGGGCTTGCACTTGCGCTTTCCTCCCGAGCTGTAGCAGCAGTGTAACGCTTCCCTTCGCTTGGATCAAGGGATCTGTGGCTTTCCCTCGAGGCTTTCCCAGGAGACTTTCCCACGAGGCTTCCCACAATGCTGTCCCACGTGCCACCGTGGTGTGAGTCGATCCTCGGCTTGAAAGTCGAGGCAGCGCAGGGAAAACAGGTTTCCCTTGAATGGACTGAGACATCTGGGGGACTCTGGAAATGGTGGCACGACCCTGGAGTTCCTCTCGCCTTTCCTGCGGAGATCGCCTCCTCTTGAGATGGGACGGGAACTCCGGGAAATCTTTCCGGAGCACGCAGGGAAAGGATCCCTCTTCTCGAGCTAGGTGGCCGGAAACGGAGCTCCTCTTTATGTGAGCGGAACTCTCGTGCTTCCTCTCGAGTGGAGACGGGTGAGTCGGGGGAACTTCTTGAGTTGCAGCAAGGGTGTGAAGTATCCTTTGGAAGTTCCAGAGTTTAGGTGTGATTAGCCTCGAGACGCCTCAGCGGAAATGGGCCTCATCTCGCCTTCAGTTGAGAACCTCCTGGATTTTCTCGAGTTGCGGCAGGTGCTCTCGACTTACCACCGGGACCTCAGGGACCCGCTCTGGTGGCCTCAGGAAAGGCCAGTCCAATGCAAGTTGCTCGTGGGCCTCTCGGGATTCCTCTCCCGTCGATGCCGGGGCCTAAGACCTTGCGGGGAGTCGGTGCCGGAACCTGAGGATTCCTCTCCAGTGCTGACATGCATCTTGGGGTACTTCTGGAGTCTCCTCAATGGAGCCGGTCCTCGTCTCGCGTGGGGGCATGCACGTGTGATTTCCTCCGAGCTGTAGCAGCAGTGTCCCACTACCCTTCCCGTGGATAAAGGGATCAGAGGCTTTCCCTCGAGGCTTTCCCACGAGGCTTTCCCACGAGGCTTTCCCACGAGGCTGTCCCACGAGGCTTTCCCACGAGGCTTTCCCACGAGGCTTTTCCACGAGGCTTTCCCACAGGGCTGTCCCACGTGCCACCGTGGTGTGAGTCGATCCTCGGCTTGAAAGTCGAGGCAGTGCACTGAAAAAAGGTTTCCCTGGAATGGACGGAGACTTCTGGGGGACTCTGGGAATGTGGCACGACACTGGAGTTCCTCTCGCCATTCCTGTGGAGAGCGCCACCTGTTGAGATGCGACGGGAAGGCCCGGAATTCTTTCCCGACCACGCAGGGAAAGGATCCCTCTTCTCAGGCTAGGAGGCAGAAACGGGGGCTCCTCTGGATGTGGGCGGGACTCTCGTGCTTCCTCTCGAGTGGAGACGGGTATGTCGGGGAACTTCTTGAGTTGCAGCAAGGGTGTGAAGGACCCTTTGAAAGTTCCAAAGTTTAGGTTATGACTAGCCTCGAGATGCCTCAGCGGAAATGGGCCCCATCTCGACTGGAGGGGAGAACCTCATGGTTTTTCTCGAGTTGCGGCAGGTGCTCTCGACTTAAGACGGGGACCTCAGGGACCCGCTCTGGTAGCCTCAGGAAAGGCCAGTCCCCATGCTTGTTGCTCGGGATCCTCTCGGGATTCCTCTACCGTCGATGCCGAGGCCTAAGATCTTGTGTGGAGTGGGTGCCGGAACTTCCGGATTCCTCTCCAGAGCTGACATGGATTTGGGGGTACTTCTGGAGTCTCCCCAATGGAGTCAGTCCTCGTCTCGAGTGGGGTCATGCACGTGCGCTTCCCTTCCGAGCTGTAGGAGCAGTGTTGCGCTTCCTTTCGCCGTGAATCAAGGGATCTGCGGCTTTCCCTCGAGGCCTTCCCACGAGTCTTTCCCACGAGGCTTTCCCACAGGGCTGTCCCTCGTGCCACCGTGGTGTGAGTCGATCCTCGGCTTGAAAGTCGAGGCAGTGCAGGGAAAACATGTTTCCCTGGAATGGACTGAGACATCTGTGGGACTCTGGGAATGTGGCAGGACCCTGGAGTTCCTCTCTCCTTTCCTGTGGAGAGCGCCTCCTCTTGAGATGCGACGGAACGCTGGGAATTCTTTCCCAACAACGCAGGGAAAGGATCCCTCCTCTCAAGCAACAAGGCGGGAACGGGGCTCCTCTGGATGTGGGCGGAACTCTCGTGCTTCCTCTCGAGTGGAGACGGGGAATGTCGCGGAACTTCTAGAGTTGCAGAAAGGGTGTGAAGGACCCTCTGAAAGTTCCAGAGTTTAGGTGTGAATAGCCTCGAGACTCCTCAGCAGAAATGGGCCTCATCTCGGCCTGGAGGGGAGAACCTCCTGGATTTTCTCGAGTTCTGGCAGGTGCTCTCGACTTACGACGGGGACTTCACGGACCCGCTCTGGTGGCCTCAGGAAAGGCCAGTCCCCAAGCGAGTTGCTCGGGGGCCTCTCGGGATTCCTCTCCCGTCGATGCCGGGGCCTAAGACCTTGTGTGGAGTCGGTGCCGGAACCTGAGGATTCCTCTCCAGTGCTGACATGGATCTTGGGGTACGTCTGGAGTCTCCCCAGCGGAGTCAGTCCTCGTCTCGAGTGGGGGCATGCACGTGCGCTTTCCTCCCGATCTGTAGCAGCAGTGTCACGCTTCCCTTCGCGTGGATCAAGGATCTGTGGCTTTCCCTCGAGGCTTTCCCACGAGGCTTTCCCACAGGGCTGTCCCACGTGTCACCGTGGTGTGAGTCGATCCTCGGCTTGAAAGTCGAGGAAGTGCAGGGAAAACAGGTTTCCCTGGAATGAACTGAGACATCTGGGGACTCTGGGAATGGTGGCACGACCCTGGAGTTCCTCTCGCCTTTCCTGTGGAGAGCGCCTCCTCTTCAGATGCAACGGGAATGTCGGGAATTCTTTCCCGACCACGCAGGGAAAGGATCCCTCCTCTCGTGTTAGGAGGCGGAAATGGGGCTCCTGTGGATGTGGGCGGACTCTCGTGCTTCCTTTCGAGTGGAGACGGGTATGTCGGGGAACTTCTTGAGTTGCCAGCAAGGGTGTGAAGGACCCTTTGGAAGTTCCAGAGGTTAGGTGTGATTAGCCTCGAGACGCCTCAGCGGAAATGGGCCTCATCTCGCTTGGAGGGGAGAACCTCCTGGATTTCTCGAGTTGCGGCAGGTGCTCTCGACTTACGACGGGGACCTCAGGGACCCGCTCTGGTGGCCTCAGGAAAGGCCAGTCCGCATGGCGAGTTGCTCGTGGGCCTCTCGGGATTCCTCTCCCGTCCGATGCCGGGGCCTAAGACTGCCGGGAGCCAGTGTGAGGAAGCCCGCCCGTGACAAGGTTATGAGGAAGGAAGCTGACATACGCAAGGCATGCTCAGACTTCAGGGATCCCTCTGGAAATTTTAAGCACGTACCCCAACAAAAATCTGCCGGTTTTTGTGCTCTGCTTTTTCACTCTTCTGACCTTTTCTGGAAAAAAGTCAATTCAGGCCGTTAGTCTTATGCATTTGAAAGAGTGTTTCAATCCAAAAACCCTCTGATTTCTTTCTAGCCTGCCTGTAGGACTCGTACAGCTGCGCTTGTGATTGTTTGAGGCCTCCTGACCGCAGGAGGCACAGGAAGCTTAAAACATCCTAGGAATGCAGGAGCTTCGAGGAGTCAGAATCTTTAGAATAAGACTGATTAATAGTTTCATTTTTTGGGTCAATGCTTGCTGCCAAATTTTCGTATCCTTTATTTTTAGATATAGTTGGTATATAGAAAAAACTAGTAGTAGACCTGGTATTAGCAACATTAGATCTTTGAGTTAAGTACCTTCTTTGTTATAACCCACTGCACCTTTGTTCTATAGAGATGTAACTTTAATGCTTTATTGAGATGCAGAATTAAAGAAAAACACTTCAGGGGGAAACAAAATTAACATTCATTAAGGAAGAGAGCCAAAAAGTGTTAACAAGCCTCTTGGCCAGAAGATAATGTAAATCACCTGAGACCTTTTGTATACAAAATGATATACAGAAAGAATCTGGGTTGCGAACACTACATAATTTTGTGTTATCCATTGGTCTCCATGTTTTATCAAAAGTATAAAAGGCCTTCTGAACAATAAAGGAGGAGGCTAGGGGCCGGGGGCCAGTTTATCGGACCAGCCTTCTCGAACTAGTCTCTCAGCCTGGTTTCTTGGGACTCTGGCTCCCCCCGTGTCTTTCTCTCTCTTTCTTCTTCTCTACCTTTCCTTCTCTCTGCTCTTTACTATAACTTCAGGCTGAATCTCCACCTGGAGTGCGGAGGCTCGCCAGGTCTACTTACTTGCCCTGGCTGTTAAGACCCGCACGAAAGGGAGCTTAAGGCGAGGCACCCTTAGATATTCAAGCGGGCCGCCCGGTGGCCCAACGTAGTGGTGCAAATTCCTTGTCTGGAATTTTATTGGCCGTCCGCATAAACCAAGCTATTCAGCCCTCTTCCTCCAATTAATCTACTTACTACACTATAGTTTCCTAATCTAATCTTGCTTTAATAAATAAAACAAGTCTTTCCACACCAACGCCGTCCACCCTTCGAATTCCCTGGATCCACCGGGGCTGGACCCCGGCATAAGACCTTGTGTGGAGGCGGTGCCGGAACCTGAGGATTCCTCTCCAGTGCTGACATGGATCTTGGGGTACTTCTGGAGTCTCCCCAGGGGAGTCAGTCGTCGTCTCGAGTGGTGCATGCACGTGCGCTTTACTCCAGTGCTGTGGCAGCAGTGTCACGCTTCCTTTCGGTGGATCAAGGAACCTGTGGCTTTCCCTCGAGGCTTTCCCACAAGGCTTTCCCAATAGGCTTTCGCACAGGGCAGTCCTACGTGTCAACGTGGTGTGAGTCGATGCTCGGCTTGAAAGTCGAGGCAGTGCAGGGAAACAGGTTTCCCTGGAATGGACTGAGACATCTGTGGGACTCAGGTAATGGTGTCACGACCCTGGAGTTCCCCTCGTCTTTCGTGTCGAGAGCGCCTTCTCTTGAGATGCGACGGAACGTTGGGAATTCTTTCCCGAACACGCAGTGAAAGGATCCCTCCTCTCGAGCTATGAGGCGGAAACGGGGCTCCTCTGGATGTGAGCGGGACTCTCGTGCTTCCTCTCAAATGGAGACGCGTATGTCAGGGAACTTCTTGAGTTGCAGCAAGGGTGTGAAGGACCCTTTGGAAGTTCCAGAAGTTAGGAGTGATTAGCCTCCTGACGCCTCAGCGGAAATGGGCCTCATCTCGCCTGAGGGGAAAACCTCCTGGATTTTCTCGAGTTGCATCAGATTCTCTCGACTTACAACGGGGACCTCAGGGACTCGCTCTGGTGGCCTCAGGAAAGGCCAGTCCCCATGCGAGATGCTCGGTGGCCTCTCGGGATTCCTCTCTCGTCGATACCGGGGCCTAAGACCTTGTGTGGTGTCGGTGCCGGAACCTGAGGATTCCTCTCCAGTGCTGACAGGGATCTTGGGGTACTTCTGGAGTCTCCCCAGGGGAGTCAGTGCTCGTCTCGAGGGGAGGCATGCACGTGCGCTTTCCTCCCGAGCTGTAGCAGCAGTGTCACGCTTTCCTTCGCGTGGATCAAGGCATCTGTGGCTTTCCCTCGAGGCTTTCCCACGAGGCTTTCCCATGAGGCTTTCCCACGTGCCACCGTGGTGTGAGTCTATCCTCGCTTGAAAGTGGAGGTAGTTCAGGGAAAACAGGTTTCCCTGGAAAGGACTGAGACATCTGGGGGACTCTGGTAATGGTGGCACGACCCTGGAGTTCCTCTCGACTTTCCTATGGAGAGCGCCTCCTCTTCAGATGCGACGGGGAATGCCGGGAATTCTTTCCGGTCCAAGCAGGGAAAGGATCCCTCCTCTCGAGCTAGGAGCGGAAAACGGGGCTCCTCTGGATGAGGCGGGACTCTCGTGCTCCTCTGAATTGGAGACGGGTATGTCGGGAACTTCTTGAGTTGCAGTAAGGGTGTGAATGACCCTTTGGAAGTTCCAGAGGTTAGGTGTGATTAGCCTCGAGACGCCTCAGCGGAAATGGGCCTCATCTCGCCTGAGGGGAGAAACTGCTGGATTTTCTCGAGTTGGGGCAAGTGCTCTCGACTTACGACGGGGACCTCAGAGAACCACGCTCTGGTGCCTCAGCGAAAGGCCAGTCCCCATGCGAGTTGCTCAGGGCCCTCTCGGGGTTCCTCTGCCCGTCGATAGGCCAGACGCCTAAGACTTCTGTGGAGTCGGTGCGGGAACATGAGGATGCCATTTGCAGGTGCTGACACAGGATCTTGGGAGTACTTCTACCAGTCTCCCCAGGGGATCCACAAAAGTCCTCGGGTCTCGAGCTGGATGATGACTGCGCTTTCCTCCCGATCTTGTCAGCAGTGCTCAGCGCTTCCCTTCGCGTGGATCAACGATACTGCGGCTTTCCCTAAAGGCTTTTCCCACGAGTCTTTTCCGCGAGGCTTTCCCACGAGACTTCCCAAAGGGCTTCCCACGTGCCACTGTGTTTGTGTGTCGATCCTAAGGCTTAGAAAGCTGCGAGGCCAGTGCAGGGTGAAACAGGTTTCCATGGAATGGACTTGAGCACAATCTCGGGGACTCTTCGGTAATGGTGCACGAATACTGGGAGTTCCTCTCGCCTTTCCTTTGAGAGAGGAGCCGCCTCTCCTTGAATGAGAACTGGGAACTCCGGGATACTGTTGACCGACCACTCAGGGCGAAAGATCCCTCCTTCTCGAGCTAACGTAACGGGGCTCATCT